>NC_064810.1:94449416-94733726 GCF_023721935.1 Panthera uncia
CACACACACACACACACACACACACACACATATATATGTATATATATATATATATATATATATATATATATATATATTTAATTGTGGGCACTTTTGTGAAGTTGCAATCTCCACTAAATTCAAACCTTTTGGCACTAGATTAGCATATTGTGTTCATGTTCATATTCATTTATGCTTGGCAGAATGTAACTTCCTATTTTGAGGAAGGAAAGATGCTAAAAACCTCTAGTAAAAAAAAAAAAAAGCTAAAAACCTCTCGTTTTAAGAAAGACAAGGCTTTTGAATGTCAAATAGTTCTAACAGAAAAATATTTGATGAGTTAAGCGTAAAAAATAAAAAAGAAACATATGGATTAAATTTCACTGCAAATGCACATGGGCTTAAAAATTAAGGGAGAAAGTACTTGGCAAAATATGGTTTTGGTTTTGCCAAATCCAAAGTTTGAGAATAGATTAAGACATTGAACAAACCCAAACCATACCTGGTGTTAGCCATCTGTTATCCTGCTGTCCACAAAAACCTTTTGATGGGGACTGGCCTTTCTAAAACTGTTAATGACACCTGGATTTGCCATGTGATGTCTTCTGTCTTCTAGTGCTGCTGTAGACCAGCTACCTTGACAGTGTACATTCATAGACCTAAACTTTGTTAACAGATTTGTTGTGATGATACATCACTGGGTGTACTTCGAATGAGGAAGAAATGCGTTTGAGACATGACTGCATTACTAGCTCAATGGCTTTCATGTTTAAATATATAAATTATTTGTAAAAATATAGATGATAATTATAAATGTTACATGTGTTTTACATAACATTTAAATATTTGAAACATTTAAATATTTACATAACATTTAAATATTTTTTAGAGTTTATTTGTTTATTTTGAGAGAGAGAGTCTCAGAGAGAAAGAGAGAGAGAAAGATAGAATCCCAAGCGGGTTCCATGCCATCAGCACAGAGCCCGACACGGGGCTCCAACTCACTAACAGTGAGATCATGACCTGAGCAGAGATCAAAAATCAGATGCTTAATTTACTGAGCCACTCAGGAGCCACTATATTACAGATTTCTTACTATTAATATGCACTGGGGAATATCCCAACAATCTTCACTTTCTGATCTACCAAAACACCTTTTCTGTTCTTTTCTTTTGTTGTCTAGCATTCAGATCATTGATTATGGTTATCTGTGTGTATAGCTTCTCTCCCCTCTCAAACTAAAATTCATTTTGTGAACTATTTCTGTCTGATGTGTATTCTTATGTGTCAAAGATATCTAGACTACTATATTTAAATAAATAACTTTAGATGGAAGTTGTTGCATGCATGGATAAATAACTTACAAAATATTTTAATAGTCTTTAAAAATGAACTATTTTACCATCTTGTCCAGACCCATCTTTTCTAAATTTCTTAGATGTTGTTAAGTAGCAAACCTTTATATTTGATTAAAACTGCCCTACACCCACTTCTGATCAGGAATGGGTTTATATGAATTTCCAACATCACAATCTCAATCAAAGAATTGTGTGTCCAAGACTATACAACAGGTATACAAGAAATGATATACACAGTTTGGGTTGTCTTTTTCCCCCCATCTGTTTCTTGAAAGACAATGTAGCAGTAAGTTCATATTCTGAGTAATTAGACGTCCCCTGAAACACATACATGCTCCCATAGTCAACAAGAATTTTAATAAGTGAGCGCCATTTCACTTTGCAAGCAGTAGTATGATATGCCTACATTTTAATTATACACATATTCAAAAGTTCCAAGTCTCTCTGTAGTGCTGTCCACATTTCATGCTGGAGACACTTGGCCAAGACTCAATTCATATGTCCTACAGGGTTACATATGATGTGGCTCCTCTCCCACTGGGTTACACAGGATATGAGCTGGATCCTGGCGGCTTCTGAAACAAGAATGAGAGAAGCTCTTGTGGAGTAAATTTAAAGAGAGAAAAAACCTCTCTCTGGCATTGAAGTCATTGGAAGTTTGGCATGTCTAACTGGGAGTAGACCTTGGCTCACAGAACTGAGAGATAGCTAAACAAAGATTTGTTCAATTTGATAAACTCCCTGGCTAAGACTGCCTTGCCAACTTTCTTTCTAAAGCAACTTTTCACAGCTGAATTATAAAACCTTGAAAATCAAGGGTTTGTAATGGAAATGCTGACAGATGCAACTAACGTGAAGTTGTACCAACCAAGCATTGCTATCATATTTTATAACTGTCTGAGAAGCTTAGAGAAAGGAATGGTACATTTGCTTCATGGGATCCATTTCCTTTGCTAAAAACTACCAAATGGCCTCATGGTGGACTCCTTCACAAGTAGCTATCTTGATAGAAATGTGTTGTGTGAGTGTGTGTGTGTGTGTGTGTGTGTGCGTGCGTATTTTTTTTTTTTTTAACGAAGAGAAGCGTTGTAACTACCAACTTCCTGCGAGGCTTGAAAGCAACTCTTGTCCCATCCTATATTCTGGTTTTAAATTTGATAAAGAAAACTCAGCCTCTACCTTTGGTGCCTAAGTACTTTTTACATATGTATTCTTGGAAAACTAGTTAAACTTTTTAACAATTTTATGAAAAAATATATTCATAGAGATAAACCTTCTTTGTAACTTTTAAGCAAATAGAATAATGTGCTCTAATACCAAAGTGTCCATGATGCGCCAGTAAGTGGAAGAAAATTTCAAGATAAAGTGTTACCATCAGCTTACAGGTGGTATATACTCTTTGCACAGATATAAGAGTACTAAGTTCCATTTATACATCCTTTTGAATTCTTTTTTTTTTTTTTTTACTTAGTTTACCACATTTCATGCATACTCAAATTAGATTTCACAGAAAATTACTGGTTAAAGACCACAGGAATAATAAGGAAATCAATACTTACAAAAATAATAAGCCACAGTGTTACTTATCTGTTTATAATAGCTGAAAGTTGACACTTGGATTTCTGAGAAAATTTAGAAGGTTTAAATATAGTTTAAGTTCTAGAAAAATTCAATGGATATAACTTACTCTAATACTCACTAGTGAGAAATGATTGCTCCGGAGGCAAAGAAGGGCTTGTTGGTCAAATATTTGCCTTTTGTATAAAGGCCTACACTTGGTCTGTGGGTTCCTTAGCAGAAAGGAGAAGTTACAGTTAACAAATTAATGAAAACCAAGTGATGCCTTTGAAGAATTCTTAAGTGAACCTTAACCAATGCCTTGGGCTACATGTTCAATGTGCACACAAAAATTAAGGTGAACTGGCCACTGCTACTAAGAGTCAATTGACAGAATGCATGGGTCATTAATTTTGTGTCCTTTGTTTTGTCAGTGTGTTTTCGTGAGGCCTGGTAAAGAAAGTAAAACCACTGAAGCTGAAAATTGTCTGCTCTGTAGCTCATTTCCCCTCCCAGCATGCACTGACCCAAGGGAGTGGGCTTCAGGTCACCCGCCCCCATTTCCCTTCGAAACACTCCTGGCTCCTGTGAGTTTGATAACAAATCCTTTGGGTTGGTGGAGTGGTTAATTCTTTGCAAGTTTGTGCTTAATCATATGCAGAACATAAGTACCAATAAACATAAGATGTCTGCTCACACCGTTTTATTGTATTTTAAAAATAAACTCTGAAGCTGTCTCTGTAGCCTTGGTTCCATTCAATTATAGAAAGAGGGAGTGGAACTTAAATTGGTTGGTTCACCTTAATTCCCTGTTGTTTCATTACCAATAATTCCTGAGGGCTACCTTCTGGCTTTTTTGCACCATGAATGAGTGATATAAAATGCCCATAATACTGGGGTGGCATCCTAGGCTCCTGGTTGGCTTTAAACTATGCTCTAAGTCACTGCGTCCAAAATGTTATTGCTTATCAACAATTCCATAAATCCCTATCAATGCAATCCAGACTCTTTCACATTTTATTACCACATAACTTTATTTAAAAACAGATTTTTTAGGATCAAAGTTTTTAAAAGCCGGTTGCCATATCAGGCCAGATTTTCAAATCTCAGCAACATTTTTATAGCCCTTAAAGTAGAAGGGACACACATTGGCCTGAATCAGAGGGAGCACACCTCTGCCTTGGGCAGGGTGTCACAGAAGTTCTGCAGAGCTTAAGCAAAGAGTGTTTGTAGGTTTTGTTGATTGAATTGTTCACAGTAGTCCAGAAATCACAGAACTGTGGGATATATGTCCTTTTCTTTGGATACTTATATCCATATGCTTTGCTTATCGGTAGTCCTAGTTGGTGACACTGCATGTCAGGTGTAGGGATGACTTTGATCCAGTCAGAAGTGGTTCTGTTATGGTAGTTTCTCTTTCATTTTTTATAAGCACTTATTATTCATCCAGCTGATTTGGTAGCCATTTAGGTGTTCCGTCGTTTATTCACTCATTCACTTGTTAATTCATTCAACGATTATGCATGGTAGGGGTTAGGTAGACGGGGATAAGTTGGATCGTCCCTAGCCTAGGAACTCTTAGTTTTGTGCACTTTCAGCCATATACACATACATTGTAGAGTATGCTGGGAGGTAGGGCATTTGGGAGACAGGAGGAGCATGTGGCCCTCCATATAGATAGGCCAATGGATGGGGTGATAAGCGTATTTGTATTCATTTGTTAGGGTTACCATCGCTAAATACCACAGGCTGGGTGGCTTATACAACAGAAATTTATTTTCTCACAGTCTGAAGGCTCAAAGAACAAGATCAAGGTGCCGGCAGGTTTGGTTTCTTCCGAGGCCTCTGCCCTTGGCTTATGGATGGCCATCTTCTCCCTGTATGCTCCCAGGGTCTTACCTCTGTGCATGTTCACCCTTGATATTTCTCTGGGTGTCCAAATTTTCTTTTCCTCTGACAACGCCAGTCAGATTGGACTAAGGCCCACCCTAATGACCTCATTTTAACTTAGTCACTTTAAAAGTCCCTCTCTCCAAACACAGCCACATTCTGAGCTACCCGGGATTAGAGACTCAACATGTAAATTTTGGGAGCACGCAATTCAGCCCCTGATAGCAGTGAAAGAAGAGACGACTGGAGAGATGTCAAATAGACATGAAGCAAAAGGCCATTACCAGAACAATGCCCAGAAATGCATCCTGGAACATGTTGTACCATGCGTACAACCTTAATTCCAAGACCAAGAATGTATGCAATGCAAGCTGAGAGGTAGATTTAGCAGCTTTCTACTTTACTAATCACATGTCTACTGCATGCAAATCACTGAGCGAGGCTTTGCTACAGGAGGACACATGAAGTAGCTAAAGCAAATCATTTAGGGGTCTCCAATCTTCCGGATTTCCACATCTTCATCAGAGGCTCTTAATTCTGGCTACGTGTTACAATTGCCCCTGTAGCTTCAGATTCATTCGTTTGGAGCAACATTCACAGATAATTCTAATATGATTCTCATGATGTTATACGGTTTAAAATTTGTTAAAAATTCTGAATACATGATAATAAGAATAATAGCCACACATTGTTTTTATGCATACCAGGCACTATATTAAGCTCTTACATCTATTGTTTTATTTAACCTTTACAATGATTCTGCGAAGTATCATTATAATAATTCCCATTTTGGAGAAGGAATCAAGCAGCTACATAGAGCAACTGTCAGAATTCACCTAGCTGATACCATATTGACCCAAGTTCCAGTGAAACTGAATTTCACCACTTTTTTCAAAGCATTTTAGAGAATAGTATGTTTTATGTAGTTACAGTCTTAGCATCCAAAGATTCAGTATAAATGTTTATCGGGAGGCTTTATGTTTTTAAATGTCTCAGTGGCAAAAGCACCATAGAATACCCATCACATTTGAGTCCACATTTTAGGGGTTGTGGGCTAAGCCCATAGTAAGTATTTAATAAGTGTGTATTGTCTAAATTGCTCTAATTTTTAAAAACTGTTTTAAGGGATAAATTTGAAACATGCTACATTAAAGTGTTTGTTAACTCCTGGATATAAGAATTAGGTAGACAGCTTTTCTTCTATACAAGAATCTTAAATGGTAAGGCTCTCACTGGAGAAATGGGTGTGTGTTTCCTAATAGCCTTCAGTGGGCCTGCAGCTAACACACTAATCAACAAAGAATTGGCCCTCATCTTTTAAATAATGAGTCAGCTCAACGAAAAGGACAACAGAAATAAGAGGCAAACACACTGGAGAAGAGGTAAACATAAGAAAAGTGTATATGCCCTGTTTTAGTTAATAGGCAGGATTAACTTAACTTTTACAGGGATATGATAGGATTTAACATATTTCAAAGGATGATAGGATTGTGTGCCGCATCTTAGTAAAGTGCTCCTGTGACCGCAGTGGCTTGGGACATACCTGTTAATGGAACCTCTTCTTTTCCAATCGGGCCTCATCTGCCTGATGGATGTGCACACACAATCTTCCGGCCAGCCTCTTAACCACCCAATTTTGTATTTATGTAGTTTACGATATATTTTGCTAAAGGATGGGATAGCTTGTTCAACAGCCTTCATGATTTATGAAAGCAAAAACTGTTTTGGTTATCTGATAATGCTCTCAGATGAATCGTTCTTTGTTGTTGTTGTCGTTGTTGCTGTTGTTAATTAGGCTCAAAACTTTCTTTTATGATATGGCTTACCTTGGCAAAATATCATATTTTAATTGTATGGTTGCATATTATCTATAGTCAGGCTCAGGGTCCATATCTAAGAATTCCCATTGATTCCAAAGAGAAATGCTCACTTTTATTTCAGAAAAACAAACAAACAAAAAACAAGTCTTGGCAGACGAGTAGGGATGTAGCAGATGGAGAAGGCTGTGCCACACGGATTATACGTTTTTCCCTCTCTTCTTACTGATGTCTTAAGTTGAACATGTTCCATCTGTCCACTCTCAATAATGAATAGCGACTTCTTTATTGTAAAGGTAACAAATTCCATATAGGATAAATTAATTCAAGCATATAATGAAATGTACAAGACTCAATGCTCTGTACTGTGTAGATTTTGAGGATTAATGTGGGGAAGTGTGGAAATCCAATACAATTTCTAGAGCAAAGCATATTTCTACTTGGAGAAGGCATTTAAAAAATTCTCTTCCAAAACCTCAATTTTGTTCTCCTCTAGGGATTAAAAATCTAAGTGATGGGTTGTAGGAATTGTTTGAATCTGATTTATCTTTTAAATTGTTAATCCTATGAGAATGACCATTTAAAACTAATTAATTTCCTATCACCCACAGGAGATTATTTTCCTATCACTCTAGTAAAAAATGGAAGATTATTCAACCACCTTTCTTATGTATTGATTACCGTCTAAAGCCAGCTTGTCAAATGCAATATGTACATAATGTTTTAAAATTTCTTTATTCGTAGCTTTGGTATTTTTGAGGCTAACTCCTCTGGTTTGAATCTTTTCTTCTGTCTGTGGCAAGGATGGTGGTTTTTCTACATTCGAACCCTAGTGGGGCTATTCTGTTGCTTTTTGCATATTTCATTATTGATGCTAGTATTGATAATAATACCTATGCTTTATAATAATAGCAACAGCTACTATTTAAGTTTTGCATATTTTAATTAATTTTGGCGGGACCAAATCTTTATTCTGTCTCTTGTTAAATGGCTGTCCCAAACACTTCCAATGGAAAACCAATAAAGGAGTCATAAGATTTTTTTATTGTTTAAGCAGGATTAAAATTTAAGCAGCTGTTTGGCCTGGTTACTACATATATTTTTAAAGCCTTGTTTTTTGGGCGTGTGTGTGTGTGTGTGTGTGTGTGTGTATCAACTATTCTTGGCAATATGTTTTGAAATGCTAACTTCTTAAATAGCTCAAGACCCTTACTTTTAATTTTTGTTGTGACAATCTTTTCTTTCTGGGTTTTATTTTTCTTTCTTTTTTGGTCCTCCTTAAATCTGGAATTGGAAGTTATTATTTTATTTTTTATTTTTTATTTTTTTTTGCTTACAGATAATTGAAACCGACTAAACTTGTTAAAGTCAAAACCAACAACGCCATGCTTTATTACACGCTCCCATGTTTGGTCACAGACTTTAGTAGATCCTGCAAATGGCACAATTTATGCAGTGGCATGTCAGAAACTTAATGCTGTGATTTTCCTCTTCCTAATGGAGAATTAAGAATCCAAAGGGCCCGAGCTGTTCACATGGACCGAATCCCCCACGGCTTGGGTGCAGAGGTCTCGCAAAAATTTAGTAAGTGAGAAGGAGAACAAAGATTCTTAGTTGGAGGGGAAAAAAATTGGATCGCCTGTGGCTGAGAAGCTGAGGGGGACAGGTAGGCACAGTGGGGTGCAGGATAATGAGGCACATGGCAAATGTGATGCACAGATGTTAAGCCAACTGTAGCTCCGGCTCCCAAAGTTGTGCATGCCACAGCACCATGCCTTGGGGCTATGTCTACACCAGAACATTTGGAGCAGTAAACGACGGCAACATTAGGTTCAAATTAATCTATTACTCCAGAGCTGTGAAATGTTGGTTGCTTGTTTCAGAATTACATTGCCTGTGGGTGAAATGTTTTAGGTAGATTTTAATGCAAGCTCATGGCTTGCTGAGGAGATTAAGAGGAGAAAGGGAAATTAGAACAGTTAGGAGAGTTGTGGAGGGGCACATTTCTGGTTAAAGTATATGAAAAAGTATTACATATTTCACGGGCAGGTCTGGTCTCCTGTTGGCCACCTGCTGGGACTGAAATATCCCACATCATAATGAAGGCAGGTTTGCCGAAGCCTTGTAAATACTTGAGCCCTGCAATTGAAGAAGGCAGACAAAGGCGGCTTTGGGGTCTCCTGGAGACTTTTGAGGGTTAGACCTGTCAGGCGGGTGCTCCAAATGAATTTGGGAATTTATTATTCTGCACTTGTTAAGTGGAACATGTAAAATTTTGCATTTCAGTTTTTACCCTTATGAGTTTTAAGTAAATTTCGCAGTAACAGGTAGCCTTGTGACTTTTCAGAGTACGTTACAAAGTAATCTTGTCCCCCTCCTTCTGCCCTTGTTCCTTCACTGATATTGGCAGGTCCATTTTCTCAAACCTGTGTGGGACTCAGATCCTCTCATTTTTCCAAAGTGGAAAAACTAAACTTTGAATTAACTTGGATTCTTTTTTTTTTTTTTTTGTCAATTAAATAGAGTTTATTCAATCAGAGGGGAAAAACTGTTTGGAAGTATCTATAAAGAATTTTTTTTTTACAATATTGTAGTTTTTCTTATAAAAACACTTAATTGAAATGCCTAAGAGCTGCCCAGCACAAAAGTCAATAAAAACCCTAGAATAGAGTTTATAGGGGTTGTCTATGTACATAATTAAATCCTTCAGGCACTTTAAAACTCTGCAAAATAAATGGTTATGCAAGAATAGCCTGCTGAGAGAAGAAATGCTTGTATCAGCTTTAACCAGCTGCCTTGTGTTCCATGTTCCTGGGTTGGAATGAGAAAGCTATTAGAACACTGGACGACTGCAAGCCACATACAAATCATCTTTGTTACTGACACTTGGGGGAGTACTTTATAGTGGTTGTCAAGGCCAATACAAAACATGGTTTGTGCCTGAAAAAGTCAAGTGCCATTATTTAAGAAGATGTTGGTTAATCCAAATAACTGAGCAACATCCAGGATCTTCATTGAGTTTAGCTGCTATAGAACCAGATTTATTATCGAGTCTGACTTAAGTAAATTAACATGCAGGTTCACATTCTAGATTTGATGGCATAACAAAGGTTAATTACTTGCAATGATCTATGCTGGAATAGGAGTAAAAGGGGAGAACTGTATTTAGATTTAATTTCACCGTTCTTTAGGGAATACTATTGAGGGGATGGGATTATTATGGGGGGGTGGGGTAAAGGAAGGAGTGCTAAGGAAAAAAAAAGCAGTCTAATGAATGTAACCAATAGAAAAATTGTAGGTTTGTTTCTCTCCCTGGCCCTCAAAGTTATGATAAATGATAGCACAAGGAAAAGATAACCTACCATGAGAGTAGGATCACCAAGGCCAAATACTAAAACTCCCAGCTGACTGGCCCATACACTGCAGCCTCTGTTCGTGTTTATTTTTTCTGCTCACTCTTGGTTTCGTCAATCAGTATGATAGACGATAAGTCCTGAGTAGAGCAGCCCGCGTCCTGCTCTCTCACGGTGGGTAGCATGTTGTGGTTGGCGCCGAGCAGTCGGAGGGTCGCCCGCATCAGGAGCACCAAGGGGATGAGGTTCGGAGCAGACTTCAGCAAGCCGGCTCCTCAGAGAATAGCAGGCAGGGGCGTTATCAGCCGAGAGTGGAGTTGCCAAGAAACTGACCACACATTAGTAGCTTTGTTTGGGTAGAGTCTAAGGGGGCTGTAGCTCACCGACTTGAGACACTTTCTGTTAAATCATCCCTGGCTTTACGTGTTAAAAGAAAGCTTGTTCAAAAAAGAAACCGTGGCTGATTGCCGCAGGCAGTCCTATGACAAGGATCCTGTTAAGGATCCGTGGGGTTAATGTGAGGAGGGCCAGGGAACATCAGTTAAAAAAGAAACAAAAAAAGGAAGAAGACTCCCTTCTTGGGTCTGCCATTTATTTCTAAGTGCGCTGTCTCCTAACGTGCAAAAGGACATTAAAAATGCCTTGAAAAGAAATCCATGTACACAATGGGGAGCTTTAGTTAGTTGGTGACATATGAAACACTGCTCAGTTAGCCAACAGCTCATCAGATAAATGGAATTTCCTGAATGCTATTCACAGATCACTAATGTTGTTTATCTACTCTCTCAGGGTTAACACGTTTTTACACTTTATTCTACCAGGAGATTTTTACTTTATTTCACTCATTGGAAACTTTTAGAGAAAAAAAAAAAAACAAGAAAACTTCAGGATCCCTCTCTTTTTCAACTTATTTTGTAGAAGCTCAGAGATGGAAAAAATCAAGAATGTCCTGACTTGATTCGCCTAAGTAGCCAAAGTGAAATTCTTTTGATATCTTGTGATGCAACATTGGTCAAACATTTCCTGTTCAACATTCCCCCCCCCCCCACCCAGGTATTAGTGCTTCTTTTCGCAAGAATAAATGCTCTGGAAATCTGGGGCTCTCTATTTTTGTAAGAAATTTCAAGTAAGTGATCAGCACACCTTCCTCAAAAGTAATGCTTTCCGATAGGAACAGGAAGATGAATTTGACAGTTCTATGTATAGATAATTTTTCTCTGTTTTAGAAATCACACTGGTGTACGGAATGTTTCCCCTTGCCTCAAGGTACGTTCCATAAACAAAATGAATACTTTCTGATTATGACCCTTTATACCTGGTGTTATTACTTATAACTGCTGATGTATGTTAAGGTGAAACTTAACACTGGAATATTAGTTTTATTTCAGTTAATTATGTTACTAAGAGCTCATGAACCCAAAGATTTAGGGTTGGTCTGTTTCTAGTTATCTTGCCAAGTTTTTTACTTGATGGAGGGGGTCTGTTTCATTCTACTTGGCCTCTCCACCTTTGTAACCCCTGGTTTCCTCTCTTCCTGAATCACAAGGCTACGTTCTCCCCTTCTGTGAGAAGATTGAACGCTTATTCAACTCCAAAATGACTATGGTCCCAAAATATCAACAGTGATTTTTAATAGATCTTTGCCTATCAAAATATTGTTGCTGAATAATAGGGTAAAGGCAGTTGTGGCTGCTGATAGGAAGGAATCTGACTATTAATAAAAAGCAGACAAGGGTCTTGAAACAGTACTTCCACTGTTACAATTTAGACACTTTATATTACTTTATTTAGTGCAACACCTGCAGCTACTCACATTGCTGGTGGCTGAAATAATCCAGGTCCACACTGTGAGAGTATTACAATTTCATTGTGCTATTTGTGCTTACTGTTTAAGCCTTTCTCACAGGAGAAAGCATTAGCTAAGTGTACAGTAGATAATAAAAAGGGGGATTTGGGCTCATCTGTTCCCCTTAAATCTGTCTAATAAAATCTCCCTTTGTAATTAGTATTTGACTCCTTTTCTCCCACTGGCTGGCACCTGGAGGCGGGTAGTGGCACAAAGGACTGGCATTTCCCGAAGTTTTTTCAGATGTCCCCACATTTCATGGTTTTATGGATTATGCCCTCTTCTGAGCCTTGGAAACAGCATACACTTCCTAAGATCCACTTCTGCAGATGCTATAATAGATTTCGGATGGAAGATGTTTGCCATCTCAACAGAAGAAAGAGGGTGCCTCATTTGAAGGCAATAATAACAAGCCATTCTTCATCTTTAATTGACAACTTAATTTAGATTTCAGATCACCCCTTTTAGTGATGTGCTAGTGTAATTTTGACCAAAAAGTGCTGATAATCATGAATCCAAAGGCATAGTCTATAAAAGGTTCAAGTTAAGCACATTTCTACTTTTAGGCATAAAGATGTGGGGCGAGGGGTGGGGGCTGTGGGCTGAAACCAAGCCAGAGGTCATTTCTTCCTCATCTATGTTAGAACAGCTCAAGAGTTCAGGGGATTCATACCCTTTGACTTTAATTGCTCTGGGCCCACTGAGGCAAAGCAATGGTGCTCTATTTGTTTTGGGGTCAAAGAGGCAATCACAAAGGCTTTCAGAATATTTTCAAACATTTGGGGGAGATAAACAGTTTTCAGACATTTTGTAATCATAAAACTAGTTTCTAGATAGTTGTCTAATTTCCTAAACCATGCTTGCTGAAGTTTATTTGGTTATTGAAACATTAAGCTTAACCAGTCATGTTCTTTCTACTTTATGAAAATGTAGACAGGAAATTATCAGCAAATTGCTCGTTTAGAATTAAAGACAGGAAATGAACTTCAGCAGTTGAATTCTTGTAGTAAAAAGCTTCTACCTAAAGCATAAGTAAAGCCAGCAAACCTTGCTTTTATTTTTAAGTCTGGGCTTTGTTATATCAACACAATAGATTTAGATACTCTGTCTTTTTTCTCCTCAATATTTCCATATTGCTTTTTACAGTATCCACAAATGTTTCTGTTACTAATTTCCTTGTAATTTTTAAAATGTAGCTTGTGTTTCTATACCTTACTTATTTGGAAAAATACCATTTCTTGAATTACATTGGTGGATTAATGTAGGATATGACTCAGAAATAGTGACTTTGCTAATTTATTTATTAGGGCATCAAAAAAGGTGAACATCTCCTTGTTTCATACTTTTTAATCTGAAATTCCAGCACTTCTGACTGAAATCTTGATTATAATATATTTTAGTATATATTCCTAAATAGTTAATAACTTTCCCTTGAGGTGAACTTTTGAAGTTATTCGTTTTGATAGTTATTACCTAGATTTTATTCTTTATATATTATATTGTCAGTATGACCAATATATCAGTGGTATCTACAAAATAACTCTTGTACTTAATTTTCTTTTATATTTTTGTTTTGCCATTTTTATTTCTTTCTATATTTCAAATACTCTAATATTCTTTAAAGTTTCCCTTATTGGTGTTACATTATTTAAATAAACCACAGACATAATTCTCCTCCAACAAAATGATTTGTACCATGTCTGACTATTTTGATTACTTTTAAGGAAAAATGAACTGCTTTGGATTAAACAAGAAAGAACCTCAAACTGTAGCCAAACTTTGAACCATTTACTCAACTTAACTTGAGGAAGTTAGGAAATTCTGGTTTTGTGATTAGTTTAAATTTCACTTTTACAGCAATTCATGTTTCTTAACACTTCGTTTAGGATTTTAGAACCCATAAAAGGTGAGAATTACTCTACATTCCAACATATATCTATTATTAATCTATTATTCTAGATTCTTATTACATATCTGTTATTGTGAGGATGTAATATATTCAAATGAGATTTAAGTAAGTATATGACATTCTTGGTATTTATTTGGTGTTTGAATTTTATAGGATCAATCGTATTGGATTTTAGTACGTGTCAGTTTATAATATTCTGTTACATGACCACATAGTGGATGTTAACATTCTCAATGTTGTTTTACCGCCATTTTGAAAGTGAAAACTCACATTTTTCTTTCTTAATATTCAAACGAAAACTTCTTTAACTAGATTCCATAGATGATCTTATTTAAGAGACAGTTGATTTTCTAATTTGATTTGTTGATGGGGTTCAACTTTATGTCTGATGCAAATTTTTATAACATAGTCCAGGGGATATTCTAGCTAAATCTTTGGGAGGGATTGCCTCCAAATTGTTCATTAAGTGATTACTTTTTCAGTGGTATGGTTGTAGGTTTTTTGTTGTTTGTTTTGTCGTTTCTGGCTGGGTTTGCCTTATCTTAATATGAAGTGCATCGTAGGTTTTATCTTGAATATACCTAAGTATAATATTTTTGTGGTCATTTCAGGTAGCAAATTATTAAATTTGATGTTTTCCAACATTTTATAACTCTTTATATGAAATCACTGTGAATTTAAACTAGCTTCCTAATATATGAATTCAGACATCTAAAGGAAGAAACATGACTATATTCTAATTAGCAAGAGGTTTGACTTAAATCTTAAATTCATACTGGAGCTGGTATGTGAGGATAATTATCAACATACATTAATTTGAAAGATTTTTTGAGGAAGCTTTGTTTTTGTAGGAGAAACATATCTTATGGTAGAGAGAACTAAAAGTGAAATTAGATGCTAATATTGAAAACCCCAGGATAAACTGCAAAGGGCATTGGATGTTAAAAAAAAAAAACAAAAAAAAAAAAAAACATGAGTGAGTTGTATTTATAGCTTAAAAATTAGCAAGTAAGATTTACTTTAGACTTTTGTTTTGCTGTACAATTATGTGAAGCAATGTTTGGAGAGGATACTTGCATTTATGCTGGATACTCTTTTGTTCGTTCAACAAATATGTTCATTCAACAACTAGAAGGTGCCGGTGTAGTGGTACTCGGGAGAACCAAGGCAGACGCATTTCTTGCTCTCATGAAGCTTATATTCCAGCTGAGAGCCACAGCACATCAATAAAGATTAGCTTAGTTGCTAATTTGGTGCTGTGAAGATAATTAAACTGTTACAGAGTGAGGGATTAAAAGTGATCAGCTAGCATTTAAAATATGCCCACTTTTAGACTGAATATTATAGTGAGTTATGCAATCTTTCTCTGGGTGAAATCTGTTGGTACTTACTTAGTCAATAGCGCAGACTCCCATGCTTGAGTAATAAAATGATAAAATTCGGTGTTACTGACATTAAAGATGTTTCATTTTAACTGAAGCTATTTAGTTTTTGCTTGTCTGTTTAGTGATCGGATTAGAGAAATGTTCTCTTGGAAGGTAATTCTGAGTCTTTTGCTTGAGTTGAACAGTTATGAACCATTTTATGCTAATTTGACGTAGCGTAGTTATTTCTATTTTCTACTCTCCACATACCATCCTGGAGGATATTACGTTACTTACTGAAGTTCTGAAGTGTTTGGTTCTGTTTCATCTATTCAGACTTAATTTAGGAGGAGCTTCATCCAGATGTTTTGTTTATTTGTTCCCCAATTACATGTATGAGATTTCAGAATTTATGAGATCACAGGTCAAGTGAAAGGTCACAGTTGAGAGGTCAAGTGAGAAGCTAAAATTTGCAGAACGAAAGAAATGACAGGACAGTGCCAAATGAAAGGTCAAAAGTCAAGTGACAGACTCGGTGTAGATGAAAGCAAATGGTGTTTGTTGAACGTCTGAGCGCCCTGAAGTATCTCAATATTCATGCACACAAAGTCAAAGGTTCGTAACCTTGGAATTCACAATTAATAATCATGTGCCACTTGTTATTATACAACTGTATGCTATTTATGCACAGAGAAAAGCACCATTACGTTAAGTAAAAAAGGATTTTCATTTATCGATAATCATCAGTCAGGGTTCCTCTTTTCCTGTGATAGCTCTTCGCGATACACACAGAACACCCACATTTGGGAAATTCTGAATAGCTTTTTCTTTTTGTCAGGGGTAGGAAAAAGACACGTGGCAGATCATGAAAGATATGAAAAAGCTTACTCAAAATCAGTCTGAGAATGGATTTATCCTTTTGTAGACTTCAGATTGATTCCTCCACGTGGTTTTATTTCTTCACTTATTTATTCCTTTCTCCATTCACTCATTTCTTTAACAAACGTTAATTGAAAGCCAAGTCATTTTTGTCTACTTCTATTGCAACATTCTAAGAGAAAATTTACTCGTGAGAAAAAGTCTCTGCTTGAAATATGGCTGGGCCAACCTTTCCAAGGTTTATGTGCTCACTCAAAATTCCTTGATAGTACTTATTTTTTTAAAAATGCTAAATTGTTTGATAGTAGAACCTATGAGTGAGAGAGCATTTTTTTTTGTCATTTGGGGGAACTAAGAATGAAGATGTCAATGATCTCTGTTTTATATGACTATGACCTATATTCCTACTATTGTTTTTATTCGTTTATTCCTTCTATAAAGAAAATATTTTCCTCTACCTGGTAACAGAAATATGGCAGCCCGTAGTTCTAATGTGGATATATTGTCATTTATCCATAGGATCTATCACTTTATTTTTAAGGAATAGTAACCGTTATTAGTATACTTGGAGGTGTGTGTGTGTGTGTGTGTGTGTGCATTTGTCATTGGCAATAAATGGTTCTTTGTGGTGTAGGGACATTTTGTCAGTGATTCGTTTTATAGGTCATACAAAGTGACCATTCTTCAAAAGCGAAGTATTTAGAGGAAGTCTCTTTCCATATTCTAGAAATAAACAGCAACATTTTGTAACAAAACTCAAAAAGTGAATTAATATGTCAGGGATCTCCAGCTCTAAAAGAAAAAAAATCACCAAAAAAAAACAAAACAAAACAAGAATTTGCTTTATATAGAACCCTATGCTGATCAAGCACGTTAGACTGGAAGCTTATTAACAGGTAAAAGTCTCACTGATGACAATAGAAGTCAGTGGAAAGTGAATAAGAGTTGACTCTCTACCAAACTATAAAATCAAGCTTTAAATCATAGAATAAGTACTATCATTGTCCAAAAGAAGTGTTTATTTTCCTAAGTTTTGCATTTCATATCAGTCTCATAAATTTTTTTTAATATAGACTTTGAAAAGTTAAGGGCAAGCCCTAAAGGGTGAAATATTGCAAACCAATTAAAAACAACTGAAGTGAGATTCTAAGATACAGGAGTTTTCCAACTCATGAACAATATTTAGAGAGCTGGTTAATTTTAATTCCTCTGGGAACCCTAAGTCTGGGCATTAATAGGTTTAGAGTGATAAAAAAAGGCCATATACTGTGCACATATAGACGGTGTTGTCAAAAAAGAAGCAATTAGTGGCAAAGAAAGCGTAAGTATGTACACATATGGTGAGCAGGTTGAAATGTGAAATACAGCCAGGGATAAGAGCCAATGACAAAAAATAAGTGGAAGCTGGGCTACTGTTTTAACTTACTTACACAATGGCAAATCAACGATTTGCACACAAACAGATCAACTTAGTGATTGCAAATAATTAAAAGATTTTTAATACGCTTCTGAGATTTTTTTTAACCAATGAAGAATCTGTTATAGTGCATGGTATTCCTTCATTTCCTTCTCTTTCCTTTTTCTTGTTTGCCCTTTCTTTCTTTTGCTTTTCTCTACTTTTTCCTTTTCTTCTTTTGTTCCCCCTAGATTGCTTTGTATCCCTTATCCCCAGCCTTCCTTCTTTCTCTTCCCATCATTTCCTTGATGACATAATTGACTCAATCAATAATTACTCAATTTGCTTAATATAAATTACTGAAAAATCTTGATGCCATCTAAAATGCTGATTTTTCCCAACCCAGAGAAGGCAGCAGAGATAGGGGCCAAATGACCTTTGACATCTTTCTCAATGGTTATCGTTTGGATGGCACCGAGTACCTCTTGGGGGGATGGTAAATGCGCATCTCGCCAAGCTTGTGTCTATTGTGAGGGCTTGTGTGTCCACCTCGAAATCTGTCTCATCATCTTCTTTAAAGAAAATCATACCTTAAACACATTTCTATAAGAAGTTGACCTGACGGGACACATTTACATTTCAGTTTTCTGGAAGTTATGCAGCTGTCAGTATACAGTGTAACAGGCGGGTTGTAACTTTATCTACTAGGTTATAGATTTTGTGTCACTTTCAAGAGAAATAAGTGGATGTGAAAAGGAAATGCATTTAAAAATCTGATAACCAGCGACACATATTTTACTCCTCCAAGTCAGGAAATTGGGGGACATGCACAAGTTCATTTCCAGCATAAAAATCGTATTACCGTGACTAATTTGGATGCAGAAGGCACTTTACAATGGAAGGCAGTATTGTATGGAACAAATAGGAATAATATTTAGTATTATTCTCCATCTTAACCTTGTTTATTTTGGCCATGCTGCTTTTGGGGGATGTCCTCTTTCCCAAAACCCAATTGCTAAAAGCTGGTTTCACTGGCAGAGAAGTAAAAAAGACAGTCGAGCGAGGTTTAGAGAGCACTGCAATTAGTTCTGTGTGTATGGAACTGCTTATCTGGCCGCAACTGGGTCTGAGGAAACTCTGCTTAGTATTTATTAGGAGTTAAATTTATATGAGAAAGAAACAGATGCTCAATTTTGCTACCTTTCCTTTTAAAGTTTAATGTGCTGTAAAATACAAGGATCTGTACAATTAAGAAGAAGGTGCTTTACCCTTAAACCTGTGCCAAATGCCTTTCGCCTCCCTTTTCTGCAGATGCCCTCCTGTTTCTACAAAGCACCCAATAATAAGTCCATCTCCAGATGAGATTCCCAATACCAGATGACCCAGGTTGCCATAATTTAGGCGGAACGACCTAAAAAGTTATCAGACGTGATGGCTGGAATCCTTTTCTGTATTCTCTGGGGTTGGTCCAGGATTAAGCACTATGTTGGGGACCCAGGTACTATAAAGACAATCCTTCAAAAGCAGCTCCAGGGTGCCCCACAATAATTGAAATGTAGGAAAACCAGTATCAGACGTCAGTATCTTTCATTTGGATTTGAAAACAGGAAATGACTTGGCATTTCTAATCTTGACTGGGAGACAGGCCCTGACTCCACAATTACAGAGCATAATTACTCCAAGCTCGGTCTACGAAGAACCCCCAACTGCTTGTTGAGGACCTGCCAGGAAACTGACCTGGGTGAATGGTCTGGAAGAGAACATGAGGTGACAAGAGGCTGAGATGCCATTTTCAAGTAAATCTACATGAAAGGGCTGCTTAGAAAGGTAGAGGTTGTTAAAATCAGCTTGGCACAGGGACGTACTAGAGTTTAAGCTGAGAAAAACTGGCAACATGCAGTGTTTGGGGCCTGAATCAAATATTCATTGAAGCTTTGAATAGTGTGGTTAAAAAAAAATCTTTTCAAGAATTTTATTTTTAAAATCCTCATTTCCAAACCACACCACAAACAGAGTTGAGAACGATGTATATACATATATATGTTTTTCAAATGGTTACTGGATTTCCATGTAAAATGGGGCCATAGTTCCTCATACTCCCCCTGCGACTCGTTTCCTCCAGTAAACATCTTACTCTCTATTGATGTGCCTGATGTTACTTGCTACAAATTCACAGCTCGCTGTGATTCTTATGCCAGTTGCAATACATAAGTTCTTTGAAGCTTTCCTTTCCTTTCCTTTCCTTTTTTTTTTTTTTTTTTTTTAAAGATCAACCTTTCAGCTATTAAGTTGGCTCCTAACAAAAGCTTTTGTTGTGGTTTGCTTATATCATGCTTGGAAGGACAGCAAATAATAGGTTACAGTAGTAGAACTGGAAAATTTCAAAAGACATGATTCCTGTGTCCAAGTCGTTTTTCACTTTTGTTGTGGAATGGCCTCAAAATGGCAATTTTTGGTATGGTCTTTCAGAAAGCCCACCAGAGTCTGGAATAACTCGAAAAGGTAAACTCAAGAGAAAAATAAGAACTTCCCAGAACCTTGGAACTGAATTCCTTCTCACTGGACAAGAGAAGAGGAAAAGCTTTGAAATCTTGTCTGGGCTCTAGCTACACTGGCCAGTCATTTTAACTTAGATGCATTAGGTTGGGGGCAATGTCAGCTCCATGCACAAGGGCGCCATCCACGGTGGGCTTGGGCTGCTCAGAACTTGTGCAGGACTGACTTTCAAGTGGCATCATCCAGTGTCAAACATTGAATGCTAAAAAGACACAGGATTAACAACTTAGAAGGGAAAAGACCCCTATTGCTGAACTTCGGCGCCCTGTCCAAATTGACCACGTACATAGAATAAATATACATTTGCATATTATTTCATTTAACAATCAATAACAAATATTGATTGAGAACTCGCTGTAAGGAATAACATCCAAATTTCTTCCCTGGCCATGGGGCCATTGATGATTTTTCTTTTACCTTCACTCACTTCATGTACTTCAGACATGTTGGCTTCCTTTCTGCTCCTCAAAGATTTCTCTTTCTGAGGTGCTTCCCCCAGCTTTTTTGTATGGAATGCTCATTCCCATCCTTCAGGTCTTGGCTCAAATATCACTTCCTTAGTAGAGACTTCTCTGACCACAGCTGTCTAAAGTTTCCTACTTCTGTTTCTTCTAATCTCATCATCCTGTTTGTTTTATTTCCTTCATGGCACTCACCGAAGGCCATAAGTATCTTGTTAGTTTATTTATGTATTTCCTTGTTATGGTGTGTTCCTCCCCTCCTGCCTGCCCAGAATATAAGCTCCTGAAAGGCAGAAACTTGAGTGTCTTGTTTACTTCCTCATCCCTAGTCCTTAGCCTGGTGGCTGTGTAAGTAGGTGTTCAGTAAATGTTTTGTGAATGAATAAATGAATGAATGAATGAAATAAGTGAATAAATGGAGGAATGAAAAACATATATACATTAGTGCATGCACTGTGTTTCTTTTGAGAAGTTTTCAATCTGATTCAATGAGCACATCGAAAGGAAAAATAAGAGAAGACTACAATTGTGAGAAATTTGAGATATCAAGATGATAGATGCAACAGCATCCAGAATTATAAGAAATATCATTTTGGCCAAGAATATTCTGAGAATCCCTTGTAGACTAAATACTTCTTATGATGGAATTAAGGATAAGGTAAAAAAGGGTATTTAAAGAATGTCTATGAATAATGACTTTATAAAGGCAGAAGTTACAAAGGCAAGTTAAAATACATACAATGTAGTAAATATTGTATTTATTATAACATAATAAATATTATTTTAACACTAAGAACAAAATCATGTTCACGGCAGGAGAAGTCACTAAGGATCCTATTTGAGGGAGGATGTAGAGAAATAATTCTGTAAGCACCTGAAACTATCCTTGTCCACTGTGAAAGTGAGCTGATGATTGGCCATCACAATGACCAAGGAGGAAATAACGTCGAGTAGGCCTAGGGTAAAAATTAGGCTATAACTCTAAAAAGTAAAAGTCCCACTCTATCTTTTCAGCAAAATCTTTGAGGCCAACCCAGCCTGTCATTATTGCTGTGGGTCCTTCTGAGCAGGATTTAACCATTCCAGGAAAGAATGAGAGCTGGGGTTCTAAGGAGAAAACTTAATCTAGAGACTGATACCTTATAGATATTAATGAGAAATTAAGTGATATTGAATTGGTATCTTGGAAATCCATCCAAACTTCCTTTAGGAAGAGCGGTCTATTTATAACATCCCCCATGGAAGCAACCTTTGACCTGGTTTCCCAAAGAAAAGCTGATGGTTCTCTGTGTAAAATGCAATCATTGCTTCGTTGTCACATCATCAAGGAGGCAAGATGCTTCCTATCCCATGTATCTTAAGAAAGGAAGAGCTGGTATTTTTGATAAAGAGAGCCTGCAAGACAGAATTTTCTTTTTCTTCTGGGTACGAAAAGGGAACATTCAGAGAAAGGCCAAGATGGCAGATGTAAGTAACAAAGGTCTGGCCTCGAGGGAAATGAGGCGAGTATGTGAGTTAGTGGCTTCTGAGCAAAGGTAGCTGCCTGCAGACACCAAAGAAATTTTCTGTAAAATGAGAGGTAAATTCAAAGAGAACATTTGTACAACCTATAAAGAGGCCCCTGAAGTAATTCTTCCTTGACAGAAAATGCTTTGCAGTAGAGGATGACAACTCAAAAATGTAATTAAGTTGCGCTTTTTAGCAGTTTTTGATCTTCTTCTATTTGGGCTTTTCTTTGTTTAGTTTTTATTGTATTTAATCAACTCCATGTTTCACAAACGTTTTTGAGCCGCATGGGATTATGACATGAAAAAAATCATAGCTGAAGGAATAGAGAATCCGTATAAGTGATCATATGATCCATATAAGTTTCATATTCATACGATTTAAAGCACAACAGTACCTGACTGGAGAGGCTTCTGAGATACAGAATACCTCACTCTCGTGAGTGCTGGTTCCACAGTATATTCAGAGCAGCCAAACCACTCAGAGGCCAGCTTTTCATAGTGATCTGCAGGAGGGAACCAGGAGCTATGGAGAGTGCTAGAGATGGAATCCACATCCAGAGCCCAGGCCCTGGTCAGTTCAGTGGGCCACTTTCACCTCTAATGACCCTCCCATAACTCCCTGTGTGGTGACCTCCACTGACCTGGAGTAGTATACTTAGCCCCTCTGTGGATCCAGGATTAACCCTCTCTCCCGCCCCCAGTCATTGGAAAGTTTGATCAGAAGGCCAAGCAAGAGATGCCATGGCTCACAGAAAACATAATTTCTGAGACTTTGTTTTCAAAGTTTGTTTTTTTGTTTTGTTTTGTTTTTGTTAAGACGCTATTGTAGCTTCTTTAGCGTCTGCTGACCACCTTTCCACACGTCTGTTTGTGTGGTCACCAACCATCTCACACACGTGGATGGCACTTCCTAGCTAAGCGTGTTATATCCCCAAGTGGCCTAAGGAAGCTCGTCAGCTCCTTCCAAGGGGCTGGTAAGGTTGGCAGTTTCTTTAACAAGTAGAGCAGACTTTTATGGAACCCCTCTGGAAGATTTTAGTATAAGTAAACGGACCATTGACCAGAAAGCCAGAAGCAGCGTTTCCAAGCCAGTGCCGTTAACACTCACATATATGTGAGTGTGAAAAGCTAGGGCTATATAATCAGCATGCATTTTATCAAGTGATTTTGTGTTTTACTTAAAAACATTGTTTAGCATCTTCACTATGTCCAATGTTATCACACCCAGTGAGCCAAAATATGAGTGCACAGCGTGGGCTCCAAGAGTGGCCCACTTTGGGATTTAAAAGGTGCGTTTGAGTTGAGAGCATAAAAAAAAAAACCTTAAACTTTTAAAACTGCAGACTATTGTATCCTTCTAACTCCAGAACAGCTCTGTCTAATGCTGTCCAACTTGGCAATAAAAACAAAATGAAGAAAAGCCGAAACACTTTTAGACTCACACCAAGTATGCAGTATTTCAGTCTGACAGGATTATTCCTTGGCTGGAGTGACTTATGTTGGAAAGGGAAGTTTGCATGGAAATGCCTTTGAGGTTAATTGTAATGTCATTAGTGTGATGCTATAATCACATCTCTGAATTTCCTTCATAAATTTCTCTTCTATTTTTATCCTGTTTTTATTTTTAATATACTACTTTCTTGAAAAAGTTTACTATAGTCTTACAAAAGTCCCCCCTCCCCTTTTTTTCAAGCCTCTTGAAAAACTGGTCGCTGCATAAATTATAGTTTATAAAAGCACAGTAATCTGTCCTCTGCTACTTTTCAGTTCCTTTTTATTCCTTGATGGTAACATCCCCCTGCACAGTGACTGATTTTCAATGATCAAATTCAAGTGGCAGCAGGTATTGTACTGAGGTTAGGAGAAGCAAGTCACGTGCTAGCATTTCCATTATGACTTCCTACTGTAGTATCACCCGAAGTATGGCTAAACCACCATAGATAATTCTTTTTAAGAAAATCATCTGTTTAGCCAAATCTGTGGTAGATTTGTGGCACAGACTACAGTAGAGGAGGAACTCCGTCAAAACCACAGAAATTGCTCAGGAACGCTGTCAGATTGTGCTAATCAGATTGCTTCAGGCTACTCTGCTTGTTGTCCGTTTTCTCTGAGGTGACGGAAGCACAAGGGCTTGTCACTGGGTTCTCTAGCGTTCCCAGCATTGTCTGTTCCCTTGACCTTTGAATACATTTGTGTCGATTGTTCTTGAGGTCTGGGAGAAAGAATCTCAGATGAAAAAACAATTGTTCCCACTGGGGACACTGCTGCAAGCCCACCCTTTGTTTTGGGCTCACTTTCACAGTGACACAGTCCCAAATTTGGCAATACTGTCCTCTTGCCTGCTGCATGCTGGTTCCCATCTTGGATGTGCCTCATCGTGAATTACCGGCATGTGTCTAATCTTGTTTCCTTTTCAAAACAAGCCATTTTATCGCATGGCTTGCACAGTGCCGCCTCTATATCGATAACTTTTCACAGATATTTCTTCCCTGCCCCCACAGCACATTTCCCGGGCAAAAGGCTCTGTGCCTCTTGCCGGTCAGAAATGGCAAAACTTTCACTCAGGCTGCTGAGAGAGTAGATCTTACAAGTGTCCATCACTCAAGTGTGCTCCTTTATCGTCCTGGTTGGAGTCAGAACCTGTTCATGACATCCCCGTCCCCATAGCCAGAAAACCAACTGCACTAATAGCTATCAGTTCTTCTGGTAAAGAGAAGCAAAAATCTGTACAGAATTTCTCAGCTGGAAACATTCACCCCATAGGAAAATTTACCCATTTGGTATATACATTCCTAGTTTAGGAGCAATTGGATATTGTACCAAAAGAGAATTTTGTACCAAAACCACAACAGGATGGGACAGAATTTTTAAAAGAATTGTCAAGTTCAGAATCCACTTATACGTGTCCTCTCTCTCCCTTTCTCTCTGCATATATCTTATAATAAAAGAATTAAAAAGAGAACTTGCATTTTGTTCAGATCATGAGAGTTTAAAAAAACTTACGTCATTCTGTAAAAACTATCTAGCCTTTTTTCCCATTAGTACATGATTGCTGATTAATACTATGTGTGGTCTTAACCTACTGCCTCCTTCCCCCAGCAATCTATCACCATGGGCTATTTTATAAGATAACACAGTGAGTTTTACTAAATAGTCCAAATAATCTTTTCAAAGAAGGAAGCTGCAGTGTCCAGGAAGTGACTTCCCTAAGGTCACAAAGTCAAGTGATTAAAGACTGATAAGGTTAGATCCCTCTTACATGTAGGGTAGACGTTCCCTTTTATAGTCTCTGACCATCTTCCCACAAAACCAAATGACCTTATCCATTCTTCTGCTCACTGCCATGTAGACATTGCCATGTATGTTTTGTTTGTATACAAAACAAAGTTTTTCTTTGGTAAATGGGGAAATAGAACTGCTTTTGGTGCAGTTCTGAGGATAGCACAAGTCAGTTAAACTCCTGCAGTCAATAAGAACGTTGTGTAAGATCTCTGTATGTGAACCCTGGAGAACTATTCTGATTCCCCTTTACTGATCATTACTGATCATTGCATATATGCATGTTTTTTAAATAAAAAGAATACATCCACACTGTGTGTAAATGTCTGAAGGGGAAAAATGTAGCACTATGTTACAGTGCTAGTTTTATGACTTTGGGCAAGTTACCTAAATTCTCTATTACTTGACTCTCTCATGTGTAAAATGGGGAGAATCACCACTTTCTTGGCAATTAGTAGATGCCCAATATCAGCGGCAGGCACAGACTCAGTATGAAGAAATTACAAAGGTTTAGGAAATAAAAGCTATATAACTCATGACATTTAAATAGATAAAATATTTTACATGTACTTCTCACAAATTGCTTTATTCATCTCTTTAATAGTTCTAGAAACAGAACGACCCTGAGGGACTATGGGTCCTGTAGAGAATCAAGCTATGCTTCTATCCCTTATTCTTTTTTATCCAAGTGAAATTAGCTGTAATGATCCCCTTAATGGGTTCATGGTTACCCATAATATTCATTTCACCCTCCTTGCACTTGGATTAAAAAGGAAGTGTGGAGCAGGAGTGGTGGCGGAGGGGAATACACCTTAAAGAGAACAAGGAGATAATGGGCCATCTAGGGCAGCGCCTGATGGAATGTGTGCTCAGAAACGGTTAATTTAATGAATAGGTGAAAAAGAGACAATGGAAGATTACATTTTGAAATCAGGTGCCCTGTGGCAATTTCCCCTTTTCTATCTCAAATTTACTTTATGGAACCATTTCCATTGTATGCTCCTAATTTCCTTCACCAATCTGTGGCCCTTCAAGCAATGGTTTTAGGATAAACCACCTAGTATTTCATCTGCATCTGCAAGGGAAGCCAGTGGAATAGGGTACCCTTGGGTACAGGTCCGGTGTTGTTGTTTTTTTAAATTTTTTTATTTATTTTTATTTTTTGATAGTTTACATTTGGGTTTGGTATTTTATACTTGGTAAAAGATACAGCTAAGACCACCAGCCCAGAGCTTTGTTCTCTCGTATGTGCTTCCAGAACACAAGCAATCCTTCCTGTACTTACTGACCTAGTTCACCTGCTCCATCCACAGTGGTCTGGAGATGGGGAAGTCCAGGCATGCTCTTCTAAGCAGCTGGGGCAGTAGAATCCCTCCTTAGTTAACATTAGCTCTTAACATATAGATTATGGGATATTGACAATGAAATCTCCGTGTCTCTCTACTTATATTTAGAACAGTTTGAATTTTCCCTATAGTTTATATATTCTTAATATCATATAGTAATGTGGATTTCATACTAAAATTCACATTGATACTGAAGATACCATCTCTCTATAAAACTCATTTTAGAGTCTTCCAGATCAAATTCATTAGACTTTTCAGTATCATCTCTGTCTTGATTTACCTGAATTACTGTGTTAAGCACACATTTTAAGTATGTGAAAATCTGACCGATATATTTAACA
Organism: Panthera uncia; assembly: GCF_023721935.1. Lineage (NCBI taxonomy): Eukaryota > Metazoa > Chordata > Mammalia > Carnivora > Felidae > Panthera > Panthera uncia. Next base: position 94,476,256 of record NC_064810.1, read on the forward strand.
GACTTTGTGAACTTTTTTTTTTTTTTAATAAAACTTGGTTTTGGAAAATACACGCATACATTTTTGCCAAGAACTTGCCCCTTAATGTTTAATCTTGTGGCTTTCGGGGGAAATCTAATTTGTATCCTTCGTTTATGCTCAACTCAACAGATTGTTGCACTGTTAGCCAAGTGCTGGATGGCCTTACAGCCCCTGGGACTTTTCAGGTTTCTTGATTCTCTGTAGCCCCCATTGCCTTGCTTCTCAATCCCTGGTGGATCACAAATATCGTACATTTTAAACTCAGTCCAGCCATGTTAAAATTAAGTCACACTGTGAACAATGGGTTATCTCAGTATTTACAAGGGTTGGGGAATTATTTCTCTCCCTTCATCCTATCCTCAGTGGCCTCACTCTGTTTTTACTGTGGGGTTTGTTGAGGTAGATTGGAATATGATGGCTGAGGCATAGCATTTTCCACTGAAAACTACCACCGGTAGGACTATGCTTTTCTGTGTTTGGATGACAGTGACTTGTTAAATGTACTAGGACTAGGTTTGGAGAGCACTAAGATGCCATGGCTTCCCCTTGAAGCCATACAAGCAATAAACCAACTTACTTGGGCTTTCAGTGTTGGATGAACACCTGGCTTCCTGCCGTTGCTTTGAATTTCCATCCACTCACCTCTTATTCACAGGCTTCATTGCTGCTGGGCCTTTGTTCTCCTACAGACACTCTTTTGCCAGTCTAAAACATAAACATAGGTAGCAATATTGTTGGTGGTGAAGGGCGGAGGGGAAGGAAGACTTGGAAATGCGCCTTGTGGGAGCTGACATTCTTTATCATCTCTTAAATTATTCTCTTCCTTAACCTCTATGCTTCTCAGCACAGCTATCCCGCCCCCTCCTAGATGCAAAGGCCCAGAGTCAGTGTGCATGACTTCATTTTTATCTCTGAAATATAGTCTTTCAATGTTTGGGGGCAAAAACTTGGTATTCCTGGTAACTATGTGGTCTTTGTCTTTTTCTACAAGGTGTCTGTGTTTGAAAAAAGGAATAATTGGTAAGAACCCTAGGGCACAGTAACCAAATAGAGCATTCCTGAGGCTCAGAAGAAAAAGTAAGATTCACTATTTTTTCTCTTTCTTGAGAAGAGCTTCTGGGTTTTATACCTGGCAGGAGTTCCAGGTCTCCCTCAGTGTTTTCTTTCCCATGCCTAGAACTTCCCTTACCTACCTCCCCTACCACACCCTCCATTTCCACTATTTTGCTTCTCTTGGCTGGACCCTCCCCTGCTGGAGGTCCTACCTGAAGTCATGGGAGTCACTCCTAGTGGGTTAGCACTTGAAGGAAGAGAGAAGGGCTACAGAATCTTAAACAGAAGCGATGCAGCTTCTGATGTCCCGAGTAAAACATGAATGTCTTTCCAGTATACGTATTGTTGAATCAGGTGGTTGGATACTACAGTATTGTTACTGCTAGTAGTAGATTACTTGTTCTGTTATCGTTCAACTGTATTTTATTGTCACATCAAATATTACTATGATGTACCATGTGTCATATTGTTTATAAGGGAAAATAAATGATAATTTCCAAGCAATAAATATACAGCTGAATTTATGCGATCCACCCAATTTTTTAAATTGGGAGATATTTTGTCCCCAAACCTCATATTAAAAACATAAGACTTTGGATATGAAATTCTCTAGTATAGAAGCTTGGATCCTTATAGTCATTCTTATACCACAGAATCAGTGATAACCATATCTAGTCCCACCATTTTATAGATGGAGAAACCGAGGCCCGGAATGGTGAAGTCTTGTCTACTCTGATTCTTTAATATTCCCTGGCTTTGCATTTTCTTTAAAAAAAAAAAAATGTAAAAAAATCTAATTGTTCTATGGAAGAAGGCTCCACTCATTCTTAATGGAATTTCTTTTTATTCAATTTTGTGGTGTCCACAACAAGATTATAAAAACAATAATTTGATTTAGAAATCTTTCCAGCTTCAGCAAGGTTACTTTGTGGAGTTGTAGATAAATGACCAGAAGAAAACTTCACAAAATTAGCGTTTACACTTAATCTGGCAACGAGCTATAATTTGATTGGTAAAAAATTCATTTGGTGTACCTCTGGCCCTTTGCTGCTGGATAATGAAAATTTATATCTGCGTTTCAGACATCTGGGGAGGACCTGACAGCTTTGGGGCCGGATGAAAGATGATGTCACACTGACCCCTGTCAGCATTTCCTCACAGACTGGTTACCCAAAACCCAACAGCAGCCACACTTTTTTTTTCCCCCTGCCAGAGCAGACTCTCATTTTATTTTGGAAGGTTAATGACACTGTAAATCTAATAGGCCATTTTAGTGCCATCATGTGGATATTAAAAAATCATGTGACCAGTCAGGGCACCATATGTGGGGTTCGCTGTTGTCTAATGGCAGGAATAAGAGGCTGTAACAAGGCGCTGAGGGCAGCCAGTGTTTGGAATTAATTTCAAAACCATAGGTACCTTTACACGAATTTGGAATCTCTGCTAATGATTATTGCTTGCCATTTCAATTACGTTTGCTTTAATAAGCTAGCTAATATTGGGTAATGATGGACCCCAGAAAATTCTTTATTACTTATAAATTGATCAGTAACTCATACTCTGTGGAGCAGTGCTGACCAATAGAACTTTCCATGATGATTCTCTATCTGGGCTGTCCAGTTAAGTAGTCTTTAGCCACATGTGTCTATTGAGCACTTAAAATGTGGCTCTGAGAAATCGTGGCCCGAGAAAATGAATTTTTTAATTTAATTAATTAGTAAATTTAAATAGCGACATGAGGCTAGTTGTTGACATTTGGGGTGGCACGTCTATGGGGCAACTGTAAGATAAGACTAGAATTATCAGAAAACCACAACAACCAAAGCACTTTACTCAGGCTTCTGGTCTGCCTCTCACTGGAGCCAAGCTGCCTTGTGACACAGATGCTTCATACCCTTTATAATACCTTTGTAAAGAGCCAAGATATGTAGAACAAAGGAATGGATAAATGAACGAGTGCAATGAATACATGGGTAAAGAATAAATGAAAACAAGAAATTTAAATGATTTTTCTTGCTGCCCAAACCACCCAAAACCGGACCACGAGACTTCCAGAAGCTGCCCGTTGACCCTCCCTGAAACATCTCTTTCAGCCCCAGGAAAGCCCATGAGCCCAGATGGCCAAAGGCCGTGAATGGACAGTTTCCGGGCCCATAATTCAGATCCTTGCACAGAAGGAAGTTGGGGAGGGAAGAAGCTTTGGCTGGATCATTGATTGTGTAGCCGTACAAAAGTATGTGCAGAGAAACTCAAATAATTTGTGAATTTATTCTAAAATGTCATTTACTGAAGTATTTTTAGGTAACCAATCGTTACTGTTATCTAATGCTATCCTCCTAAAATTACGACAAGAATGATAGTTATGATGATGGTAATTATAGTAATAATAACAACTGAACACATTTATTACATACTGTCTCAGAAAAGAGACTTCTACACAAGGATTGATTCTCTTATTTAATCCTCACAATGTTATGAGATAGTCCTGGAATTTCCACATTTTATGGATGAAGGAGAGAATGTAAATCGCTTGCTCAAGTTTATGCAACTACTGAAAGGCAGAAGTGGATTTTGAATCCAAACGGCTTAAAACCAGAATCTACACCATTAAGCTTATTTTATACTGTCTTTCCTTCATATCTGTCTTTAGTTTCATTGATTTGTTCAGTCATTCAGCAAATATCTTTTGAGCCCCAACTATGAACCAGGCACTATTCTAGTCTCAGGAAATATACTAGCCAACAAAACAGACAAATATCTCTTCCTTCTGAGACTTCTCCCTCCATTAGTAAGGATAGATAATAAACAAGTTTAAAAAAACATGTAGCTTATTATGTAGAAATAAGTGCTATGAAAAAAAAGTAAAGCAAGGAAGAAGAAAATAAAGTGCTAGCAGCTGGGGGACAGGTAGAAACTATAGGAAAGTAAGTCTCACTAAACAGGTGATGGTTGAGAAAAGAAGCAAATGAGTTATTTTCTAATTCTCCATTAAGCCTCCTGATTTTTTTTTCCCCACGAAGAAAGTTAGCTATAAATTTACATTAGAATCTGGAGACGATCTTAAGATATTTTTAAAGACTTGATATACAGTGATATTCATGTGGAGGCAGAAACAGAAAATACCTCTGCTTATAAAATTATTTTCAAGTGACTCCTTTGATTTTGTGGACCTTGAGTGTTTGTTTTTATAGCAAGTGAGGATAATGGGCTGAATTTTATAGTTGCTGCAAAAAAAGACCACAGCAGTGGCACTGGGCGGTACAGTGAACTACAGACCCGGCAGGGCAGGTACCACACACACAGGAACTTGACAGAGCTCGGGATACTGAAGAAAAACACACTACATGCAGCTATATGTGTGGGGCTGGTGGGTGGCTGGAGTGGAAGGAGTGAGAAGAGTGTTCACTGCTGGATTTGCAATCCCATCCAAACCTTTGTAATAATAAATTTAAGATCAATAAAGTGGCCACAGTCTCAGTCAAGATAAAATTGTAGAAGTAATTAAAGGGAGAAAATTTAAATTCCCAGAAGTCAGGCAAGAAGTAGCTGGGCTTTTTGCATACCCGGTACAGAAGGGTGAAATAAGAGAATGGCGATACGGACCTCATTCGGTAGTATTTGAGCGCAAAATAGGAAGTTTTCCTAATCTGACCTGGTTTCCACAGGTTTTGAAGTCCGAGTGTGAGACCACTTATCTGAGAGACACTCTGCCTCCCCCTGCCTCCCCCTGGCTGCATAGCACTCCTTGGGCCATTAAAATACTCACTCCAATCAAAAGGGAAGTGTCCTTTTGTGATCCCTGGCATCACTTCCTGTTTTTCCTTGTAAACTTCCCACCCAAGTCGTGGTATTGTTGGGATCATTGCCTAAAGTAACTTTCCATTACATTGGCGAGTCACTAAGTTTTTTAGGGCATGCGTACCCCTGATTTTAAGGTTCTCCATTAAGATTGAAAAGATTCACTGCAAGTTGAATAAGAGCCTGCTCTAATGATTACTCTGTGGAAAATGTTATCTTCTTATATTAAAATGATCTTGTTTTCGGAGTGTCACAACCTGTTATACAACTTTGATTAAATGGATCATTTTTTTGGAACTTTACTGAATTTCTAGATTTTTTTTAATACTTTATTTTAAAAGCACACAGTAAGACTCTTCTTTCCTTCATCATTAAAATGTAATCTCTCTTCTAAATCCTCAACCTACAGGCTATATTATGAAAGTTTTAGCCTGGCATGATTTATAGTGGTCAAATTATTACTGTCATAAGCATTAACTTCACTATACGGTTATTAGAAGAAAAAAAAGTGTTTAATCAGAGACATCAGAATTTAGGATGTATATGAAATTGTCAGTGCCTGGGCCAGGCTGTAAAATGCCTCTTATGTTTGTGAGTGAGTGAGATAAACAACTCGATGTTGGTATTTTAATAAGTTTTAAATTACAGGCACTATGTTTAGCTTTAAGTATTTCATGTAAGTGGTAGTGACTTTATACTAATTGTGGACAATTGATTAAAAGGCTAAAGATTTTGCTACTTTATCTGAACTTGACCAGCCGTGTTCTGAAGTACAGTGTTCTAGTGTATTACAAACCCATACTGTAACCCCGTATCCAAATCTTTCCTGTTTTTGTTTTATACCTTCTGGCATCCACAGAAACATGTTCTCAAAAATCAAAGGGACACCCCAGGAAAATAAATCCAGGTCTAGCTATAGACAAGAGGTGAGAAATCTTATCTGTGAAGATCAAATAGAAATGAGTACAGAGTCACGTGGTGGTCAGTACGTACTGAGGCATCACAGTCCACATTGTTCTGTCATGAGTTCATCCTCTAAATCGCGGGTGCCCATTGTCTGTATTGTGGATAATCCATCCTCCTGTATGCGGATTGGGCATCCTGCCAATTATTCTGTATGGTACCAGTGTGGCTACTAGTGACTAAATTAACCTATGGTGGATTTTTATGACTTTTAAATTATGGGGCAATATATCTATTCTATTTCAAGCAATTTTTAGTAGTCCATGTAAATAGTGGATATGGAGATGGCTTAAAGTGCATTTTGTGTTTGTTTTTAGAGGGAAGGTTTGCTTAAATAAGTAGTGCACTGACTTCTCTTCAATTTAGAAGTAACAAAAAAATGAATGCAGGAAGCGTGGTGGAAAACCACACATTCAACCACTTGTGACCTGGTGGCCAGTGGTCAAATGTCATTTAAGAGATCTGGGAGCATTTCAGCTATTGCTTTTAAGATATACCTACACCTAAGCACTGCTAGAAAGAACACAACTGATTTCTATTTAGTGTTGGTAGGATACCAAGAGATGATTTTTACTTTCCAAAGAAATTCATCTAACTAAGTTTTCCATACCCATAAGCTCTGAATAAGTAAGAGTAGTGCTGTGAATTTGATTGAAACAGTAAATTCTTTGGGGGAAAAAAAGTTAAAATGGCGGTCATTTTGACATTAAACAATGGCAACCAAATGTTATTTTTGCCATCCTACCATCAGAAAAGAAAGACTTGGAACTTAGGGATCAATGATAGCAGCCAGCAAACTTTCTTATTGTGCAACAAACAAGAGGTGGAAACACTGTTGAGTTGACTTCACTCAGAGGTCCAGAAAAATTAAGGTTGACACTAAAATAACTTTGGCTTACATACGACTCAGAGCAAATGCTAAATAATGAAAAAATATGTCTTTTAGGTCTAAAATTTTCTGGGTTGTGAGAAAATACGAAGCATAAATCATATCAAACTATTCCTGGCATTAGGCCTTCAGGATGCATTTGTTTGAAATCAAGGGCCAAATTGCCTGGAAGAGTGAAAACTGCAAGATGCCAGCTGAGGCGGAATGCCAGCCTTGGAACTGACACATCATTTCTGGAGAGATCCATATGCACGACCCGAGTTTGCCTTCAAAGTGGTTCCCTTGAATTGATTTTGTAAATTAACAATATTAGGCCTTCTGTAGGATAGAAAGTGCATTAGTCACACTGCTCTTACTTTACCCTGCAAGGAAATCTATTGTTCTTTTGTAATAAAATGGTCCCGGGGAGGGGTGAGGGTGAATTTTGCCACATCAGGTAAAAGGAATCACACTCAGTTTTCAGGCAGGTTTAATGAGGAATTTTAATAATGAGAGTAAAAATCAATGAGCATAACTTCACTAAATGACTCTGAAAGGGAAACTGAACCGGCTCCTGTTTTTACAAGTGTATGTAACCATCGTTGAATGGGTGCCAAGCATCAATAGTTCCAAGTGAGTAAGGACATAGGATACGGCAAAAAACTCACAGCAATTTATTACCAGAATGTTTTAAAAGAAATAGAGGATTTCAGAAAAGGAGAATTTCCACGGATTCATGTTTAAATTCACCATAAGTGATTAATCTTTGTGTTCCATTTTTTGTCCAAGGTCGGTTTTACACACCATGTAAAATTGCTTCTTTTAGAAGAAAGTCTGCTGTTTTCAAGAAAGGAAAAGGGAGGGGTGGACAGCGGGTCTCCCGGAAAATACTTCATAAGTCTCCTTTCACATTAGTTTTTTTGTTCTTTATTTATGGAAGACGTTAATCCTCAAAATATTATATAAGGAATAATTAAATAGTGTGCGATATAAGGCGAACTTAAACAAACATGGCTACTTTCAGTTAGTGATCCTGGCTTCCTAAAAACCTCACTCCTGTTTTCAAACTTCTGTAAGAGAAGCCTGGGCATTTGGTTTTCTGAACCTTCACGTGCTCTGATTTTTGCAGAGGGGATTCTACATAGATTTGTAATATATATAATATATGCTTTAGGTATTAATGAATATTTTCCCTTTGGAAACATTCAGACTGACTTATTCTAATGATAGAAAATTGTAATAGAAAATAATAATCATTGTGTTGTCATCTGTAATTAATTAAAATATACTTAACAATAAATCCAGGTAGAGATAAAGGTTTTTAGAATCATCCTCCAAGCATTTATTAAGATTCACTTTGAATTACTTACTTCATAACATGTATTAGTATTAAGGTATCCGATCACTTACAATAAAGGCTAAAGAGACAGAGAGCTAAAAATGAACAAACAAACAAAAAAAACCTTTTCCCCTCATTGAAATGTCACCAAGAGCTTCTGAAAGCTATAACTGAAAAAATATTTAAGAGTGAATTTTTAATCAAAACGAAGTTTCCTTGCGTTAGTTATTTTTTAATTTAAGAATAAATGTAGTGTTCCAGGTCTCCATTATTTCTGTTTGCAAACATCAATGTGTCCCTTCAAATAAGTCCTTTCCATTATTTAATATTAAAGACCTGCTTACCTAATTCAAATTAAATTTGACCACTACATACCGGGCATCGCCTGGGTGTAAGTTTAAGTTTTGGCTGTTAGAGCTGCTGGCTGAGTGAGGCCCTGCTTAATCCCACTGACACCCATATATGTTACTTTTTTTTTTTTTTAATGTTGGTTTGTACAAAGCCACAAAGGGGAACAAATATAGCTGTATTGCCTGCCTTCAACCAAAATGCTTTAGCAATTGAAAGATGGGGGCAGTGTAGATACTCAAAAATGCTTTGAGATCTTTAGATGAATGGTATCATACAGATGTGTATTATTGCTAATTTGTTGTTCTCAATCACTTGTTTTCAAGGACACTAAAATCCATGTAGCCCCTAAAAAAGATAAATAAGGGCAAGTCACTTTTCTTCCTCCAGTCACAGACTAAAGAAATTATTTCAGATAATATATAGCCCTTCAGACATGGGAGCAGGAAGTGTTTACTGCTGAAGTCGGGGTCCCAGTTGGTAAAATAAACGGAAACTTCTGGTTCAGTTTTAGGACCCTCTTTCAAATAAAAACTTCATTTTCTCTAGACAAACAAATTGATTTAATCTTGTATTATTGGCAAAAATTCATTAGGTTGTGACAGTTTTTAAAGAGTTCAAAAACAACTTTGGCTTTTTTAAATTTTTAATTTTTTTTTTTTTTTTTTGCTTCAAGAGAGAAGTTTATTGGGGTGCCTGGGTGGCTCAGTCGGTTAAGCGTCCGACTTCAGCTCAGGTCACGATCTTGCGTCCATGAGTTCAAGCCCCGCGTCGGGCTCTGGGCTGATGGCTCAGAGCCTGGAGCCTGCTTCCGATTCTGTGTCTCCCTCTGTCTCTGCCCCTCTCCCGTTCATGCTCTGTCTCTCTCTGTCTCAAAAATAAATAAACGTTAAAAAAGAGAGAGAGAGAGAAGTTTATTGAAAAAAAAAAAAAAAACAAAAAGCCTAAAACACCAAAAAAATCCTATGGTATTTTCTTCTCTGATGCTCTTTAAAAGAGGTCCAGGCTCATTGGTTTGGAGTTCTCCAAGTGTGTCCCTATTTGAAAATGAACCCCCATGTCACTGTCTCAATATGGTGAAAGTTGAGACAGGAGAGTCAAAAGGATTAGTTCATATGGGACAAACATTTTTTTTCAAGAGGAGGTAAAGGAAATGTTTAAAAAGCCAAAACATAATAAAGTTAACCTAGCTCTCGTTTAGTTTTTTCCTTTTTTTTTTTTTTTTTTTTTTTGCTTTCTGTTTGTTTTATCTTGATCTGCCCAAATGCTATGTGCTTGGAAGTAAACTTAGCTCTACTTTTCATAGGCATATTTCCATTACTATAGAGGCGCATTAATTTAACAGATACATTTTGAGCACTTACAACATGACCACAGGCTACAGGTCCAGTATCAAGCAGATAGACAAGATCTGTGTTCTCATGGAGCTTCCATTCTTGTGGTGAAGACTGAAGTTCTACTAGGAAATAAATAAGCACATTGTAGTGCAAAGAAAGAGACAAAATGAGGTGACGTGATGGTGCCTGAGAGTGAGTGTTGTGATGAGGAGCTACTTCAAGGAGGAGGTGAAGGAAGGTTCCCTGAAGAGGGGCTATTTGGGTGAGGTGTGGATGAAAGAAGGAGTTGTTGATGCGAAAACCAGGGAGAAGAGGATTCCAGGCAGAGACAACAGCAGGGGCAAAAGCCCTGAGGCAAGAACAAGCTTGTCTTATTTGTGGAACATCAGTAAGGCCAGGAGCACAGTAAGCAAGTGGGGAGTAGAACAATTGAGGTCAATGGGCTAAGTGGAAGCTAGCACTGGTAGTGTAGAGGTCACAAAGTGGAGGTAGCCAATGTATTTGGGTTAGCTGTGTTATCATGTCTTCACACTGTTTTAAAAGATAGTGTAAGGGGTCACTTGTTAAGTTTATCCCCTTACAAGCAGTTAAACACATGATTTTCACCCTATCCCTTTTATTCACTGAAACGGGTAACTGTAACCCCTATTCTATAGGCATGTGAATATGGCAAAGCTGTATAGGTCCTGGCATAAGGGTTGGGGATTTTATTCTAGATGCAGGAGAAAGCCATCCGTGTTTTCATAGGGGAATGACATGACCTGATTTGTGTTGTCTAAAGATCGCTGGTTGCTGTTAGGAGTACCAGTTGTAAAGATGTTAGCTTGTAGACTGCTACATTAAGGGTGGTCGCTTTGAGGAGTGTGGTGGACGTGTAGAGAGAGGGAGAGAGACAGAAATATGGACAGTTTCTGGATATATTTGAAAGAATACACACCTTAAAGCTTTTCTGATACATTGGATGCAGATAGAAAGAAAAAGAACTTGAAATAACTCCTCTGTGTTTGACTTGAGAAAATGGATGACAAGTAGAATGATTTTAGGGGTAGGGGTGACTGAGAAAAGAGTGTTAGCCAGGGGTGGGTTGGGGGGAGGTACTTCAAGAATTCTGTGGGGGGGAAACTAAGTTTGAGATATCTACAAACCATTCAGATGGAGATGTCAAGGGGGCAACTGGGTATACAGATCTGAAACTCAAAAGGGAGGTTAAGACTGAAGGTATACATTTGAGAGTCATGAGCGTGGATGGTCTTTAAAGTGCTGGAACTGGGTGGAGCCTCTCAAGAAGAGGGTATGGAGGGGCTCCTGGGTGGCTCAGTCAGTTAAGCCTTCGACACTTGATTTCAGTCCAGGTCATGATCTCAGGGGTTTGTTTGTGGGTTCAAGCCGACATCTGGCTCTGCACTTGCGATGCTGTCTCCCTCTCTCTCTGCCCCTTCCCCACTCTGGCACACACTCTTTCTCGCTCTCAAAATAAATAAATAAACTTAAAACAAAACAAAACAAAAAGGAAGAGAGTGTGGAGAAAGGATGAGGGATTAAACCTAAACTCAAATACACTACAACAGTCAAAGTAGTAAAGGACACAGAGTAGAAGCTCCCTGGGAAATAGAAATCAGGAGTGTTGTGACATGCAAGTCTGTGGGAAGAGCATATTTTAAGATAGAGGTAGTGACCAGTGGTGCTGCAGAGGAAGATGGAATCCGAGAACTGAGTAATGATTGGTTAATTTGATGGGAACACAGAAGCATGGAGGAAAACCCCTCTCTTTTCCACCAGGCAGAGACAGGAGAAGACAAGCAGATCCAATAGCCAGATAACTGGTACAGTTGATAGGTAGGAGAGGTTTTCATTGGAGTGTTTATTTGTGATTTTGGTTTTTGGCTCATCTCAATGTGATCACTGAGTTCATGTCCCAAGCCCCAAGGGGTAACATTTAGGCCCATGAAAGTAGAAAAATACGTCTCAAAAGAGAGAGAGCATGAGATCATGGTGGGTGTGCAAAATAGTGCTTCCACTTAGAGGAACGGTTTACAAGTTTCTTAGCATATAGTGTAGCAATTCACTTTTAGATATTTACCGAAGAAAAATGGACAGGATCCACAATAAGATACACACACACATTTACTGTACTGTTTAATTGTGATATCAAGAAATTGGAAACTACCCAAATATTCATTAATCGTTGGATGATTAGACAAATTTGGTGTTTTCTACATTGGAATACTACTCAGCAGCATAGGAATGAACTATCCACAAATGCCAGGCAATGGATGAATCTCTCAGATTTTGTGCTGAGCAAAAGAAACTGCACACAGAGTATAGGCTCTCTGATTACATTAATATGAAATTCTAGAACAAGGAAATGAATCTATACTGATCAGTATAGAAAAGCTAATCTATACAGGTCAATAATTGCCTGGGGTGGGCTGTGGAGAAGGGAAAATTGACTGAAAAGGGACACGAGCAAGCTCTCTCGGGAGATGGGACTGTTCTCTCTTGTTTGGAGTGGTGGTCATGTGACTATATACATTTGTCAGAGGTTATTGACCTACTCCTTTAAAATGAATGAATTATATCTCAATAAAATTGATTGATTGATTGAGAGAAAGTGAGATCACTGTTTCTCCTGATTAGGTTCTTTAGCCCTAAGTCATTTTCCTATCACATTTGTAAGATATTCTCCTTCTTGATTACTTTGAGAACTCTTTTTTACTGTTTTATGTCTGTCAATATGTCACTCAATTACTGATAACTATTGTATATTGTATAGATTACTTTCCATAGACTCCTTAAGAGTAATGCCTCCGTGCCTTTAGACATATGCCTCTTCACCTTCGCATGACTATTTTGATCCTTACTTTAACATATGAGGTAATTTAAATAAAATGTATCTAGATATGTTCCTAAGTGCTGACATCATTAACTTAGAACTTAGCAATGCTATTGACTTGACATCATCTATTATGAAAATTCCATTGTCTCTTTTCTGATAAATGACTTCTTGAATCAACAATAGAGGCTATCACGAACTTTTGTTTTATAGATAGATAACCAGGGGGAGGCTTTCTACAAGCTGCACTACAAATTTCAATATATAAACCCAACTCTTTTGCTTAAAAATATATCATATATATGAATAATATCTAGAAGAATGCATTAAAACAGAAAGATCGAGGGCTTTGCAATAGAAGTGGGCTTTGAATCTTAGACTTGCTGTCAGTCAGCCATATGAGATTGGGCAAGTTCCTTACTTTCACTGGGTTTTAATTTCCTTATCTGTAAGAAGTAAAGTAATAATTACCTTTCTATCTTGTTATAAGGTTCAAAGATAACATATAAAAACTTCCTAGTGCAGTGCATGGCTTGTTAGAGGGGCTCAAATATGAGAGTGGAAATTCTATATGTTATTACTTCTGTTATCATGCAGCATTGTGAGCATGGGGGGCGGGGCGCCAGTGAGGGAACCAGGAAGGCTGCTTCTGAATTTCTAAAGGACTGCAGATACTGGTTAAAAGAAGTACACTAGCTCTGAATTCTAAACTACAGCCTTTTCAATGACAAGGCAGCATTTGATGGATTTAACAGAAGACATAAGCCATTAGGCATTACCTAAACCTTCTGTGAAGTTTGTGATTTTCCAAGCTTTTGAAATCGAATATTCAGAAAAATCATTAACATCCACACTAGAAAACATTCTCTTGTTCTTCAAAATTGATATCGATCCTCACCTGCATATAAAATATATATCCATACATAAAAATTAGCGGCGGGGTTTTTGGGTTTTGTGGGGGTTTTTTCTTAATTAAGTAGGTTTTCAGGACTTGTGCAACCAGGATTCTCAAAGTTAATAAAAGGCCCTGTTACACTATTAAAAGTCTTTCTTTTTACATAATATCTATATTTTTTATATTTTCCTATGTGAGTAATTGCTGCTCTTCTGATTTTACCAGATATTAATTACAGTTTATTCTCTGCTTAAGCTCAGCTGTTACTGTAAATGTGACTTCCGTCTTCTGTGTATCTAAATGGGATATTCTGAGATAGTCGCTTCTTCCTGAGGATGTGGAACTCCTTTCCAGGAAACATTGAGAACTATTCTTAACCTGGAACTCCTATACATCTTGTGTCATCCTTCAGAGATATTGTACCTTTCCCCGCTGACTGCCTCATCATTTATATGCTCACTATTTATTTCCCAACTATTTTAGGAAGACCTTTCTTCCTCAGTGATGAAAGACCATTCCCATGAATTGAGTAGCTATGGGTAATCCTAGAACTATTTTGTTTAGGCAAGAGGTCACTATGTTTCAAGATCTTTTCCTTGCCTTCTACCATCATTTTGTGTATCTAGAAAAGTGCAAAACTGCTTTTAAAGCCATTTTCTATTACACATTATTTTCATTACCCCAAAATATGTGTCATATTTCCATTTGAATATAAGACAATCATCAATTACCCTTTGGACCACTGTTTGTTAACCCTACCTATTCTTGAGAATCATCTGGGGAATTTTTTTCTCAAGTATTATGCCTGGGTATCACATTTAGAAATTCTGATTTAATAAATCTGTTGTGGGGCCCAGGCTTAATCATTTTAAGCACTCTGTAGGTGATTCTTAGGTGAAGCTAAAGTTTGAGAACCAGTGTTCTAGTCGCAGAAAATTTTTGCCAGCTTGAAAACACCACAGCCTTTAAAATAATGGAATTTATCTTGTACCTCTGAAGAGTTACTGAAGTCTAGAATGAGGTACTCTTTAAGTCAAATGGCAAGGAGGTAAATAAAGCCATAGTTGCTGATGATCCTGATTTTTAGAGTTTTTCATTTATTTTCGCACTAGAGTCACTTTTCTCTCCACAGGGACTTAACCAAGTAAGGGAAGTATGTTGGAGGATAAAGTGTTGATAGTGCCAAGAGGGAAATGTATCAGATATGGCCTTAATCTTCATCTCAGCCCTACTATGAACAAGCTTAGAGTCCTGGGCAAGGTAATTTGCAGACAGGATTCACAAACATAAACACATCAGGTTTTACATGAATATGTAAAATCGAAAGAATGACCCTGGCCCAGAAAAGGACTCCTTCCAGTTGTAAAGAGGAGTGCCTTTGCTCAGCCCCTGGCCACTTGTTTCTATCAGAGAATGCAAGTTAAGTGTTGCCAAATATTTCCATTTTTAAAGAGAAATAGAATTTCTCCCCTTTGGGATGAAATTTTCCAATTACTTATTATTGACATCGTTAGATGCCAACTTTTTTATATGCCTTATTCGTATTGTGGGGCTTAATTTGGCCCTCAGGCCACCAGTTTGCAACATCTGGGTTAAATGATTTCTAAAATTCTTTCAATTCTAACATTCTAAGGTTCTAGGACTAATTTGGACAAAACACAAAAATACTCCCTTAAGATGGGAAGTTGCTATTTGAGTATGTGCTTAATTGACTTTTATTTTCCTGAAACTTCCAATTTTTCCTCCTTATTCCATTGGCCCTGGCAGCTTACCTTTCTATTCTGACCCATCCTAGATTTGACATCTCAAGGATTTATGCAACTATCGCTAATATGCTGTATTTACAATGTATAGAGAATCCTGGTGTTATGTCAGAGGAAAACCTTGTCTTAACTTTTCAGGAGGGAATGGAATGTACAGTACGGTGTAGCTTATAAATCATTTTCAAATTAGTATTCTGTACATCTGGAGAAGAGTACATTTCTACTCATGCATAAATTGCCTATGAACACATTTCAAAAACCTATGCTTAATCTTAGCAATGAACATTTCAAAAAGTAAATTAATATCTTCAAGGGGAAGAAATACAGTGTATTAAACAGGAACCCACTAGAAACTCGATAGTTAAGAGTCTGTCAGCATTTCCATTATAAGCCCTGTTTTTGAGGGGTTTATAACTCACTTATAAAAATTCATCGTAGGCTGGGGCTTGGCATGTGAGGTCTCAGCCCGGCAGCTTGACGTGATGCTAGGTCTGAAGGACCTCAGATTCTTGTCAAAGGGATACTATTTCAAAGTTCCAAGATGAGGTCTAAATAAAGAGAGGGAGTGATTTAAACCCACAGAATCTAGGAACTGCCGAGTAAAACTAAAATAGCTGCTCTAAGAGCGGCAGGTTGTGGCTCTGTTTTGCAGAATCCCTTACCATTGTCTGCTCTGAACTGTACATCTCGTACTGCGTAGGGTGGACCCAGCTTTGTTTTCTTGTCTGGGTCCCACTCCGTGTGACCTTAATTCTCTTTTTAATAGCTTAATATATTGTCTGTTGAGGTTACAGGTTTAGATGAACGTTTATAAATGAGGCTAATTAACATTGAACTTGTAACTCTTTTTTCTTTCTTTCTATTTGAGAAAAGGTATTTTTAGGAAGTAGGAATAGAGTATAAAAATGTCTTAGACCATTGTAAATTTCTAGTGCAGATAGCTCCCTGATATGTTGCATGTTTAAATTAGCACAATATGTATTCATTTTCAGTATTGATCTTTAAGGAAGCAATGTAATAAATCTGAATACTCTTTTGCATTCCTGTTTACATTAAGTCTACTCCAGATTAAGAGAGACAGTTGCCTTGTAAATTTGCTTGCAGAGTAAGCAGTGGCATATAAATAATTCTGTTTCCAATCATACAAAACAATGATGATAAACTATTGGGAGCTGGGACGATTGTGCAGAGCTTGGCTGAATCATAGAGCCAGACCAGGTCTATGAGCAACTGATGTGCAGCTGGAAATTGGGACTATTGTTTAGATCAGGAAACAAATGAAAAAGTGGCATAGAACCAAATTCTATACATGTAGCTCCATCAAGATGTAGTTCCTCTCCAGCTGTAAAGTTTCTAAGGAGCTACCAAAACTATTTAAAAACATAAAAACACAATTGTTTGGCTTGGTAATGGTAACAATTTGTCTGTAACAATGTTAAGTATGTTGTGGTAACCTTCATGGGGAAAAACCCTATGGATGGAGTTGGTTGTGGTTTGGGGTTTCCACCTTCTCCCAGCGGTGGTTCTTGAGTTGTGGCATGAACTGGCCTTTGAACCATTTGATAGCTCAACCAAATTTCAGCTAGGAATGTTAAAACATAATGGCTGAAGATTAAGAATAAATTTACACCTAGGCCATATAATTCCAAGGCCAAGATCAACCCATTCCCCTTAACATTCCCATCATCTATTCCGGAGTGCAAATATTCACATGGAAATGAGGTTGGTGGAAATGTTTAGCTTATATTGGAAAACATATCTGCTAAGCAGCTGAGAAATGTATTCATTTCAGCCTTTCCATTTGACAGGGCTCATTCTCCCAAGCAAAATACTAAGAATGCAATGACAGCAGCTGAAGCGGTTCCATTTCCTCTCTTGCCTTTAATCTCTCCCCGGGAAAAATAGTTCTTGAAATGCTGTAATGTGTGTGTATTGACACTCTCACTTAGATTTTCAAATAAGGCTGAACTTCTATTTATTCTCTATGCCAGTAAAGGGTTTTTTTTAATAAGGTGTTTATTATTTTCATGATTAATAATGATTATTATAATCATACCGTGCTTTGCAGTTGATAAAGTGTGTTCATGTGCATTATTATATCATTACATCATTGCCATCATTAGAAGAACTTCAAGAAATGAGTTGGATCAATATTATTTTTTATCCCAATTTTTTAAATGATGAAAAGAAGTTCAGTGAGGTTAACTGATTTGTTCGTGTTTATATAGCTAGTAAGTGTCAAACCTATACTGCAATCCAGCTATTTGAACTCTAAATGCCATGTTCTTTCCACTGTGGTTTTAAAATGACCTGGTTTTTTTTTTGTTTTTTTTTTTTAAAGGGCTGCATTTAGCACAGGGAGTCCTATGGAAGATGTGTGTAGATCAATTGGCATAATGCATATCAACATTCCTTGCTATTCATCTCTGTGCTGCTTCCTGTTGAGGTGGAGTAGATGGTATAAAGCACAGACAGTTCTGAAATTTGATTGGCTACAACAAAGTTCATGAGTTCATTTTGATCATGCATGTCTTCAACATAACATGAAGATGCCCAGAAAAATAGTGGAAAGGCATGAAATGGCAGGAAGTTGGGGAGAAATGGTAGCATGATGGCTGTGTTTATTCCAAGACTTTTTTGGTTTGCTCGTTTAGAATTTTGTTCGATCATCCTTTGCAGCCCCTTGGCTATCACATTTCAGATTATATGCCTAATAAATCCATCTGTTGGCTTGGCAGAGCTAATTTGGAGTCTCAGAAAGTTGGACTTAATTGTTAACTCTAAGTTTTAGTTAGAAAATATTTTACCAGATGATCTTCATACTGAAAGAGCTTTGGAGAGCAAGGGTTAGGGGGAGTTTCTTGAGATGTGCAAATTGAAGCGGTTCATTCATTGTACACTATCTCCCTGGACATATATATATTCTCCCACCATGGCTGGTTGGGGGGGGGACTGTACCATAGCAATGACAACTCTATGGAAAGTATAAGGGCCTTTCTATGAATATCTCTGGGAACTCAGGGTATCATATAACTGCATTGGAATAAAACTTTGGATGCTAGAAACTTGATATAGAAAAGCTTCAAATATTAATAAATAATGTGGAGTTTAGTCTGTTTTGCTTCAAGCCTTTAACTTAGCAAAGGTTTTTCTGGCCAACTCTAGGAAGGAAAACATTCTATAGTAAAATAAAACACTAATGACTCAATACTCTGTGACACCTAATGTAATGATTGCCACCCCAAATTATTTTTACCAGTTATAAATCAATTACTAGGCATAGTTATAATTACATTAATAACACTGGTTTGCCTTTCCAACTCCAAATATTATACAATGAGGAAATGTTCTGACTCTAAATGGTTTTAATTAAAGAACCAACTTTATTATTATTATTTTTTAAGGTGGTAAGGAAGTATATTTTTTGTCCTCACTTCTTGGTTTTTGTGCTCATGGCTTTCAAGAAAAAGGAAAGTAATGATTATAGTAAATTACAGGAGTTAGGCGGTGGGGTAATTAACAGGTAATTATCAATAAACAATTTAACCACAAAAGCTTGGATCCCACCTACCACTTGTCAACAATAAAAGCTTAGTAACTCCACATGCGATTGAAACAGAGTCTACAGGGAGCCCCAGAAAGGACTGCTAATATAAATAAACAATTCTTTCTTGGGAGAATACACAAGGGCCAGGCTGTAAGTGACCACATAGAAGAAGGAAAGAAAAATCCAGTAGACAGGAAAAATATTAGGAAACCAAACATTTGGTTTCAGATTTAGTAGAGAAATATGAATGTGCTTGGTATGGAAGCCAGAAAAATTATCTATGAATGTCTTTCTCATCCCATACATAAATTTTGATTTTCTTTAAGCATGGTTAGAAGTGTAAGATTATTTAGCCAAGCTGGCATTTTGACACAAGGAAAAAAATTGACCTTATCCGGGTTTAAATATAGTCAGCATGCTTTGTAGATTGAATGATTGGTGAATATATTCACCATAAAATATATTTATTATGGAAATCTACAACTAGGTTTTGAAAGCATCTCTAAACTTTATACAAACCTTGATTTGAAAACTCTTCCTTTTTAAAATGTGCCAGGTCTATATTACTATGGCTTGGCGGGAGGGGGGGGGGGCGGCGGTGAAGGGCTTGTAAATTAGCTCGTGAAAAAGGAACCATTTAGTTCAGACAAAAAGACCTGACCCTACAGACAATGCATAATAATATAACTCTATTTCTCTTTCATTTTGGCTCTGTTAATGTGGTATTGGGATACAATTTGAAAATAGCTAAATCAGGAATTGAATTTTGTTTTGGAAGAGATTTTCTCTTTCTGAATTTTATTTTGTCTACACACACACACACACACACATGCACAAGTCCTGTGTGCCTAAAATGACATTTGAATATATCATAATCAAATGCACTTATTGAATATTATCAACACCTGGTGACGCGCTTGGCATAAGGCAAAGAGCATTAAGTAAATATATTCTCTGTCCTCTAAGGTGTGAGAGATAAAACTGTCACAGAATACATTTGAAAGATGTACATGCAACTGAATAAACATTGAGCAGATGTACATATTCAATAAAGATTTCATTATCTCCAGGCCAAGGGGGAAATGTATATTGTGGAGTGATGACAGTAAGGCAAGTTGTGGGGGTCGTAAGGTTAGATAAGGGAGTCTTGAGGAGACGTTGCCATCTGACTGTCCATTCGTCAGGAAAATCTTTGAGTAATAGGGAGATTCCATGTCCCATTTGAATGGCGGTCCAGGGCAAGCCCAGCACAGCAGAGTGGGCAGGCCATTCCTGGAGAGGGAAGGAAAAACTAGGACGAAACTATGGTGTCGACAAGAAGGGGCGGCCTGGGCCAATGCTGCCACGTGATCTAAGGAAGACCTTAGGCTAAAGCTACGATGTTAATGTTTAGTGTGATATTCAAAGTCCTGTGAAACCTGACTGCCAAAATACCTGAGTCTACTGTGCTCTACATTTTGCCTGAACTTCACCTAAGATCGTTTTCATTTTCTCTCTTGCTTGGAATTATGTCTGCCTAAATTTTTTCCTTCAGATTGCCCACATCCAATTGCATTCATTAGAACTTCACTAAATGCCGAGTTTCCCATGGTTTTCTTAATTACCTTTTGAATTTTTTTTTTTTTAAGACAGACCTAGATCTTGTTAAAAAACCCTCCCACTGTGTCTTCTGTTACTAAAAAGTAATTAAATAAAAAGTGAGGTTTGGATACATCTATCATTTAATTTGAAATTACATATGAATAGAGAGAGGAAAAGTGACTTTGAAAGATCAATTCTCAAATTTTGATTTAAGAACTATGTTATTAGCCAAAATAATATGAACTGAGTCCATTCTTTTGACCTTTGCAAGGTCTAACCTAGTCAATTATTGCAGCAGAGCAGGGAACCAAAGAATGGCTTTGAATCGGTCAGACCCAAACTGATTTAAGTTTGCATGTGGTTAAATAGACATTAGTTAAAAATAATTAATGCTGTCTTTGACCTTTGAAATGAGGAAGGACATTCATGGTCCTCTCTGACTGCCACTCCATACATGTGCATCTACTTAACTCATTTTGTTACTTAAAATAGAGATCTTTTTAATATAGCTTGATATTAAATATCTTGAATAACATAAATGAAGTTGTATTCTTCATAAATGAATGCTGTCAACAACTTTTCCCGGGATACTTAGAGCATACTTTTTTTTTTAAAACATATATGTATATATGTTTTCCATGAAATAACCCCTAATCAAATCCCTTTGGCACAGTTTGGCAAGATCCCCTTGGGGTTGTGTTGAGAAGATCATTGATTGTTCCCCTTCCAGGTTTTAATAAGACCCAGAAACGGGGGCTGTTCTGTTGTATATATTAGACTCATAGAGTTTTAGGATAGACTTTCTAAATTGCATCACAACGCTTTGCTACCAGAAAGAATGCCTTTTCGTTCTTCCCTTTTCCTCCCATTATTTTTCCTTTTCTACCAATTACCATTGCAGTGTGAAGAAGGAAGACCTTCATTCAACCATGAATCCACTTGGCTGTTGCTAAGGTAGAGACAGAAAGGAAAGCACAGAAGGATCCCCAAAGCAATCTCTAAATAAACAGTAACTTAAAATTTGGTTTTCATGTTGTTCTTCATTATTTTTAAAATTATTTCTAGTTCAGATATATTTTGGGGAGTTTAAAAAATATGCTCCATGTTTTCCAAAATAACACAGTTTTAAATCAAATGAAAGGCCACTACAGTGACATAGAAGATACATAAAAGACAGGCACACAGGAGACAATCAATTTGTATTTAGTGAACAAATGAATAAATGAACCCCATCTAGGCTTGTATACGTACCACCCCCAGTTTCTTCTTCCTTGTCTAAAAAACTCGTATTTGTTGGTTGGGTTCCCAATTGATTGTAACTTGACAGGAAGAACTTTCCTGACTTTGCATTCTAAATTATGTTCCAACTGTTTGTTACTATAACACTAAATTTCCATCATATCTTTTATCACATTTTGTTGGGATCCAGTGTTCAAGGTCTACACCCTCCACTGTCCAGGTATTTTGTGGATGGTGTTCTGTTCCCACTGCTGAGTACAGAGATTGGCAAATAGGCACCAGAACCTAAAAAGTTCAGAAGGAAGAATGGCCAGAAGTAGAGTTTAACTGGAAAGAGCAAAAAAAAAAAAAAAAAAAAAAAAAAGAATAATGGGTAAGGTCTGCAGAGGAAAGAGTCCATGGCAAGGGAAGAAATTAGATAAAGGAAAAGATGCTTGGAATGGCACGAGGGGAAGAGAAATCAAGAGTTTGCAATGAGACAGTCATGCCTAAACCATGGAAGAAATTATGGCATCAAAACAGAGGGAGGAAGTAGGTAAACAGAAGGAGAAGCAAAGAATAACTCATAAGAATGGTAACCAGAATTTAAAATAAAAAACATAACAAGGAGGATTTTGTTCACTTATTTTCATTTCTGACCTTTTTATCCCCTCTAGGCAAGGGGTGAGCAAAGTGAAGGGAGAGTTTGGCATAAAAGTTGGACTTAAGATGTACATTTTTCCCCAAAGAAAAAACCTGATTTTGTAATAGTAAATATAAAACATTGAGCCATTGTAATAAAGAAGGCATCTGTTGTTTTGAATTGGTCTCAGCAACTTACCATCATCTTCTACTGTCATAAATCATAAGGAGTTTACATATTTTAACATCGAGTTTTGTTGGTTTTTTTTTTTTAGCATTCACATATATATATTTTTAAATCTACTTTAATGTGGGTGAATGAAATCTATGTTTTAGAATTTCCACGATGACATGTTCTTTACATCATTCTGCACAAAGAGGACATGATTTGGTGTTTGTTTTAACAAATCTGTCATCCACAGAGATGTGCTTTGCCATGGAGTTTTTACTCTTATTAGAAAATTATTGTTCATAAGAAATGCCATAGAAAGGTCCATGATAAATCACATGCATATCATAATACTACATTGCTACCTCTCCTTCGGGTGGGGGCCAAAATATAGTGTCTGCTATGGCATAATGTGGAATCAGGGTTTTGATCAAGGGACAGTCATTTTTAGAACTCTTTGACCCTTAGTCTTTATTGAGCTCATCACTTGACAAACCTAAATAATATTCTTAGTTTGCACAGTTAAAGTCAGTGTGCACACCCACGTCACTCTGCAAGTTCATTTCTCTTTCTGTAGCTAGTTCTCTGAAGCACCTATCTGCCTAGAGAATTTGAGATGTAAATTCCAGTTTCTTGTGACCCTAATAGACTGTGGCTTTAGGAGCACACAGTCTGAAGCGGTCACTAACACTATCGTTGGAATAGTTTTGTATTTACATGAACACGCTATGATCCAAAGCTGCTAAGAAATCTGTCTGGAAGCCTATGAAGTCTGTGGATGAACAGACACCATGCGAAGTAAACTGGGATGTACTGGAGACTCGATTCATTTCTTACAGTTCACACGTTGCCCTTTATTTTTAGAGTGCGACCACTGCTCATTTTTGTTCTTTTGGCCTTCTTACCACTGACTTATGATCCTTGTTATGAAAACTTCCCAATAAGGAATTCCAAAATAAGAAAAATGGTTAATGTGTGTACCAAGCAACAATCAAAAGAAGACCACGTCTCATTTTCAAGTTTTATGAAAATCACGAGGCATTTTAAAATGTGAGCTGTGTGGGGCGCCTGGGTGGCGCAGTCGGTTAAGCGTCCGACTTCAGCCAGGTCACGATCTCGCGGTCCGTGAGTTCGAGCCCCGCGTCGGGCTCTGGGCTGATGGCTCGGAGCCTGGAGCCTGTTTCCGATTCTGTGTCTCCCTCTCTCTCTGCCCCTCCCCCGTTCAGGCTCTGTCTCTCTCTGTCCCAAAAATAAAAAACGTTGGAAAAAAAAAAAAAATGTGAGCTGTGTGCGCTCATGTATTTGTCACAAACCATTTTGTGTCTTTACCAACTCTATTTTTCAAACTAAGGCTTAATTATTGTTGTTGCTTTTAAGTTTTTCTTTCCCCTTACTTAGAAAATGATAGCTCAGGATGTAGGATACCTGAGAATTGGGAAGGAAACATTAGAACTTATGAGCATCAAGTGAGATATAGATATAAAATGCCATCTCATGCAGGTCAGTCATATTTAAAATTATGTTTCCTTTACCGAAGAATGTACCCACTGATAAGCTATCTCATATAATCAATGGGCGTGACTTCCTGTGAACGCCACTCAGGCTGAATCCCTATAGTTAGTTAATAGCAATAGAGAGAAGGAACTTGAGCGACTCTCTTCTATTTGAGACCTACAGAATCCTGGCTAAATAGGAGGCTTAGCCAGAGAGCATATTGGTTTCAGCAGACTATGGTAAAGTTAATTAAGGATGATTAATGGAGCATTTTCCTTCCAATGATATCTGTGACAGAACAAAGCTGTCTGAGGCTTGTCAAGCAGAATTTGAGTTGAATGAGTATTTATGTGATCAAATCTGAAGGCTGCCTCTTGACAGAGTGAGGATTCATCAATCAATTGCTCTGGCTCGCAGTGGTGGGAAATTGGTCTATCCGAGTAGGTTCTGCTCCCATCCCCCATTTTTTTTCATTCAATCATCCCTCAGGCTACAATGCATCTTTAGCTTTTACCTCTGACCACCTTAAGGGCTATCAGAGAAAAGTAAAGGCAAGAGCAAAAACATCTATTATGATGGTTATTTCTCAGCTGAACTCAGACAATTGATTTCTTTTAAGCAGAGGGTTAGAAAGTGACACAGGCCTGGGCAAGGAATTAATTGGCATTAACAAAAGTTATTTTGCAGCCTGATGAGAAATGATTGTGGGCTTAGTCAAAAACTATCTGTCACACAGCTGTACGCTTTTTGTGTTTATACCTTTTTCTCTTATAAAATCGTAGGCTGTTTCTTAAGTTCCTATAAAGTCAGTTAATTCTAAGAATAGACTAAAGAAGAACACACACCAGCTTATGCTTGAGGTTTCTGCTTTTAGCTGTATTCCACAATCTGCAACGGTAAGGTTTGGATTCTACATGTGGTGGTCACTGTCCCTGCAAGGAAAAGGCGCTGCTGGTCAGACCTACCTGGCCAGACAGTGGGGCTCATTTTCACTCAGGATATGCAGAGT
The DNA here is from genome assembly GCF_023721935.1 of Panthera uncia. Taxonomy (NCBI): domain Eukaryota; kingdom Metazoa; phylum Chordata; class Mammalia; order Carnivora; family Felidae; genus Panthera; species Panthera uncia. The sequence goes on from NC_064810.1 coordinate 94,501,134, forward strand.
CTTGTTTCATCACAGTGGAACAGTGTCAGTGCAGAGGTGGGATCAGGGATTAGCTCCAACAGAGTATTCGTGTTGCAAAGTTCACGCGAGCGATTTCATATGCGTTATCCAATTTGATGCCCACAAAAAGTTCACTCAAACAGGGGAGCTATAAGGATTCCTAGTAAATACATGTGGAAATTGAGGTTGAAAGAGGTTTCATAGGACTAGAATGATATGGCTGTATGTGGCTGAGATGGGACAGGGGTCCAATTCTGGGCACTCCCACTGCACCCTTCTACCACTTTTGTGGACTGTGTTCTTTCTGGGTCGTGGCTAACTGCTTATTTGCTTTCTCAAATGATGGCACATTACTTGCACCCAGAATGTAAGTAATGAGTGAGTTTTTAATGGTCGATGCAACTTGAGCAATTCAGTCTGATATTACATTGGCTGATGCTATATTTCACTCTGAGGCAGAATGACTGCAACTGGGAGTGGAACATTTCTGGCTCAGCTAGGCATGGGGACTCTTGGTGATCTCAAAAGTAGCACCCAACTGCACAGTCTCTTCATAGTGTCCATGTGAGAAATACACAAATAGAGCTTCCCAGAAGAGTAGCCCCAACGATTTCTGAGATGTGCTGTTCAGAAGAAAAAAAATATTATTTACATACATGTTCATGCTTTTGTTGTTATTTATCAAGATGTTTATAAAGAGGCATTTTTGAAGAATCGGCTTCATAGAGCAGGGAAGAGATGTCCTTGGTTATTTATCGGGAAATTTCACTTTCCCAAATCTTGCTTACTGATCTTGCAATGTTATCAGTGGTTTTATAATCTACATTCTCACTATCTTTGGGATGTATGAGTAACGATACAATAAAATACAGTCAATTTTACAAAGAAGCGTGACAATCATTTGTCAATATAGTATTAGTATTTTTAAGGAAAAGTTTTGTGTCCTTTATTATGTGTTTTCAGTGCACAAAGTCAGATAAAAAAAGGAAAATGATTTAATAAAAGGATTGCCGATGGATTAGATCGATTTCAACTGATATTGATTTCTCTTTATTTGTACACAAATACAAATGCTTTTGGTGTCTAGACTATAACAATGGGTTTAGATTTCTAAAATCTTTTTGCAATGGGTGATAAACATTCCAAAAATTCAAGATAAGCCTTAGCTTTTATGCCCTGCTATGCTTGGAAAGTACATTAAATATTTTATTATTTAATATTTCTCTCTTCAGATGTTTTTCTGTGAAAATATTTAAGGGTCTTACATTGATTTGTTTTCCTTTTCCACATATGTTTGTGTAAGAACTGAAGGCCTCTTTTGTGCTTGTAAAAAATTTTAGATGGATAATTCTTTACTCTGTAAAATGTTTTAGGATACAATCTTTATTTATTTTAAGTTAGAGGGAAAAATGTAAAGAGGAGAAAGGGATGATCCAAAGGCAGCAACACAAAGAGCTGAACTCCTCCGTCATGATTTATTCACTTTGCCCATTTGAGAATTGTTGTTAATGCCAGAGATTGTCCAGGAAATGCAGAGAAAAAAACAAACAAACCCAAAATCAAAACAAAGAAACAAAAAAACTTGTTTGTTCCCTTGTTACACTCATGATATGTCTAGGAATAACTCTTGGATTGTAGCAGCTTTATGGGTGATCGTATCACAGTCTGAGCTTTGGAAATTGCAGTCAACTAAAATCCCTATGTCTGTGTCTGGTAAGCTATTATTAAGTCAGATTTTTCTCCATTCAGTATTCAGGCAGTTAACTTCTTAGACATAAGTGCAGGATATTCATGTCCATAAAGTAAAAAAAAAAATATTTAGACATATAGCTCTGACCTAGTAAAATAATCTGACATTTAGATTCTCTTATTTCCTGATCTTTCTACTTTAACCTCAGGCTTACTCCTGCCCTGAGGCTTATGTCACTTTATTGTCATCTCCTCCACCCCGCATCCAAATCACTGATAAAAAAAAAAAAAAAAAAGTCTGAATGGAATAGGGCAATTTCCAGGTTGCTGTTGAGCCATTAATTACCCTCTTTGCATGTCCTTGAGCTCAAATATCCAACAGACTCCAATCAGTAAAATGAATCAACAAGACATTACTTTTCTATCTTGGATGAATACATGATGTCATATTCCAAAGTTGTGTAACAGTATAGGTAATAGTTATTCAGGATGGATTTTTAGGTGGGTTTGGTAAATTGCACAGTAATTGCAAAATTGACATTCACACTATCTTGAAGTATCAGCCAATGGGAGGAGACAATTTGGTCATTCAGTGGACGTCATTAATTTTGGTGACCTGGACTAATTTAACTTAAACTCTCTTGATTAATCTTACACGGTCCAAAGCAATGATGGCAAGATACTGGTTTGGCAGTTGGCAATTTAAAAATGAAAAGGAATGTGCATGCATGTATTTTTGCCTATTCTTGTCGACATTCTTTTGTAACATCTCAACTGGACTAATTAGAAGATATTAGAACACAGCATGTTGCTCATAATTTTCATTGCATGGAAGCATGAGAGTATAGATTTTAAAAACTTGGTGAAAAATTATTTGAGGTTTTCGAAAATGGTAAGAAAAATCTTCTGAGAGAACAATTATGTATATGTATAAATTATATATGAATATATTTTATATCCATACACAGACATGTCTTACTGTCTTGACTTATTAAACATACTTTACAAGATTATTACCAAAGGTTTGGGCTTTGTTATTCCAATGCAATATTTCTAGAAAAACGTCTTCCACGAGAAACATATAAGCAAACAAACAAACAAACACTAGAGTTTGAGTTGTCAGTGAAAAAACTGAGACTTCATTTCAGGTCTATAATAAACTCTTGGATAGGATCTCAAAATTTATGCCAGGAGTTGTTCATTTTTAGGTTCCTGAAGAGTCCAGTCCGTAAAACTTTTTATTCTAAGGCCAGACAGAATCACAGAGATGAAAACTAGTTGATGTCATTGAAATTGCAGTTATAGACTTATTTCATCTCCCCTAGTCTTTAATCCTGACACACATGCATTTTTTCCCTGATTTTATTGAGCAATCCAACATGTTTGCAGTGCACAAAATCTTACCAAATCAGATTTTGGTGCTTTCACTCATGTCTCTCCTTGGCTCATTACGTGACAAGGATATTTTTCTTGCTCCTCTCCGTCTTTCTCCTTTCCCTCTGACTAACTCCTCCTCACCGCATCAAAACCACCCTGAAACAAACGAAACCACCCCAACATGTTATTCTCCGTGCCACCTCCAGCCTTTAACACTGGACACCGCTCTTCTCCATTTTAGGAGACCCTCCTACTCTTCTTTGGGTTTCAGCTCAGACCTGCCTTCACTCAGGAAGTCTTGAATATGTGCGGAAGGCCCTTGGCCTTCTTGCCCCATACCCGGTACAGGCAGGTGATCTTCTAATGTGCTCCCACAGACCTGACCACACTTGCTCACAACGTCTGTGTCTACCTGCACCTTGGAAGCTCCGTGAAATCCAGGCCTGTGGCTTCCTTGCTTATGGTCTTCCAGCTTACATATAGTAGGAGCTCAAGAAAAAATAAGGAATGGAAGGAAACAAGAAAAAAGGGGATAGAGAGAGAATGCTGGTTTTTTTTAAAAATTTTTTTTATAATGTTTATTTATTTTTGAGAGGGAAAGCGTAAGCAGGGGAAGGGCAGAAAGAGAGAGGGAGACAGAAGATCTGAAGTGAGCTCTGCACTGACAGGCTGACAGCAGAGATCCTGATGTGGGGCTCCAGTTCACAAACCGTGAGATCATGACCTGAGCTGAAGTTGGGCGCTCAACTGACTGAGCCACCCAGGCGCCCCGATAATGCTGTTTTATAGAAAATAATTTTTACAACTCTCTTAAGTGCATGTTCAGATGGAGTGCAGCCACCTAGCAGGAATCTCAGTAAAGATGGGTAAGGAGTCAGCCCTCCAGATGGAGACGGGCCCCACTGTTACAAGTGGCTGAAACTGTGCATCAAATCGTAGACTTTGTGTTTATGGAATCAGCCAGTTCCATACATGCTGAAAGCTTAAGAGTAGATACAGCTCCTAGAAAGGTGGGTTTGTATTGATAAACATGATTGGCCCCAGGGCCCACTTCCTAACTACTGAACTGGTCATTTGTACTGGCTTTGCTTTCTTGCTTCTTTATTATTAGCCATCTTCAATCTGTGGGCTGAGGGCCTATGCTGCTTATCTGCACCATGAAATCTACTCCAAATTTTCCTGAGATAAAAATCCTAACCTTCTTTATAAACTGACTGAGGTACCAGTTCGGGTACCAGAATTGACACCTGTTTAGGAGCCAAGACAGTTTGTTTAAATCTTGACTCCGTCACATATTAATCTTGAGCACGGTTGTGATGTGACCTTGAACAAGATGCTTTTTTGAACTGAACTTTCTTCATCTGTGCAATCAGGAAACTGGCTGACCCATGTGTAGGTTCTTGAGATGATCAGACTCATGTGAAAATATGTTGTAAATTCCAAGCACCATGAGGTCACAAATTGATAGGGGCTGACAACAGAGTCATGGGCATGAAGTTGTCCCTCCAGAGTCATGTTGTTTTCTTTAGCCTAAGAAATAGTTCTTTACTTACTTCTGGAATTATGAAATGGGGTTTGGAATGGGGGGTGTCTGTATAAAGAGGTATTTGTAAGTGCCCCTTCTTGTTTTGAGTACCTCTCAAAGAAGAGGCCTTCTACTTTATCGTTCACTACCCTAAAAATTTATCCAGATTTCTAAAATACCTTGAGTCCTGAATGTTTAGATTTAAATTATATTTATATTACAGTTGAGTACCATTCTTTCCTTGCCTAGATATGTGAATACTATTTTTGTGTGCGAGTAAGCTTAAAAATTGACTGTCTAAATATTTAACCAGAGTTATTTTAAAAGAATTTCATTATTTATCTTCTTTATGATTTATATTATCACATTCTGTGTCTTTAGTTATGGTTTATCATAAGCAGCCCATCTGCTACAACAGCCAGACTGGAACATTCATATAAGATGAGTTCAGATGTCATAAACATGACAAGAGATGGGTTACATTCAGTCTTTCTCCGTGTTTAACCAATTTAATTTGTTTCCTATGCAGAAGAGGCTCTAAATTTACTTAATATATGTTAGCACTTAGGAACACAGTTAGAAACAAGGCGAAGGTCTTAACCTATTCGTAAATAAATGAGAAGATTCCTGTCGGAGTGAAAGAGAGAGAGAGAATTTATGTCAAACAATCAGGAATTTAATACATAGTGGTCTTTTAGGATGTCCAGTTTGTGTACATACTCTTAAGGCATGATTACGAATAACTTCACTTCCTATAAACAATGTGACTGGAGAAATTACTCACAGATACAACAAAAAGGGGAAGAAAGGTAAGACGTTTTAACTAAAGCCAATAAGTGAATTACTTTCCCTGAAAAGGTTAAAAATGGCAGATTTATTTTTCGTTGCCATAATATTTGTCTTTGTTGGCCAGCTATCTGAGGTATTCTGCAGAAGATAGAGGGCTCACTGGGACATCACCACATGACCCCAGGTTCAAAGTTAGAGCAGAGTCCTGAAGGATTTTCCCCCCTCTGTAGTTTGGGGACCCACGGAGCCTGAACCGAAGGCTAAATCTGTTGGCTAAATGAAAGTATTGATACTGCTGTAGCAAAAGCTTTCAGTGATTATACTGGATTTCCCTCTGCCCCTGGTAAAGGTCAAGTAGAGGACTTTGGAGTGCAAGCAAAAGAGTCATTCATTTTTCACTCTTTAGGTAAAGGACTTATGTCATATTATTAGTGAAAATGTGATTAACTGTTAAAGCAACATAGGCCTTAATGATCTATAAAGCCATTTCTCTCGAAGTTATGGATTCATTGCGCTGAGGTACTAAATATATGTTGTTCTAGGATCATGCAAGTCATGAATACTAAAAATAAAAATAAACATATTTCTTTGATGATGATTTATGGCCAAACAATTTGGAGCTAATACATTCACATTATAGGATGCAAATACAAATGTGACATAACTGAGTGGGCCTTTAAGATGAAGTGTCATTACTTCGGGAAATATGGGCAGTGCTTCGACTTCATCACAGCCTTTGTAACATAATGTTTTGAGAGCCTGTGACTGATGTCTCAACTTGCAGCAGTTTGGTTCTTAAATTCCATACTTAGCAAGAGAATGGTTTCATTCAGCCTCATTGATGACCTAAAAACCCATATGTGGGGATGTTATACGCCATTGTGGATTAGTATGCGAAGCTGGTAAAATGAGATTGGGGGGGGGGGTGGGTGTTCCTCCTGGTGAGATGCTGCTTTCACAATGAGCACAAAGACAGAGCCATGGCAGTGGTGGACCAACAAGGATGGCACCACAGCCCTGTGTTTATAATTTCAGGCCCCCTTCGCTCCTCCAGGGGCTCTTCAGAAACGCTCCGGGGAGTACCGATGCTGGCGGCACGGTTATTTTTCTGTATGTGGATAAAGTTCTCGAGTTACCTGAAATTCCTCAGCAAGCCAAAAAGCTGCACAAAAGCTGAGCATGTCTATGTCAAGTTGACCTTGCTCTCTTCTTTACCATCTCCTTCTCTTCTCCTTCCAGACCCACAATTTCTTATTTATCTGTTCGTTTCTTTCATTCTTTCTTCTTTTTCTTGTCTCCACTTCCCTTCCTTTTCTTTTTTTCCTTTGCCTTTCCCCCTCTTCTTTCCCCACTCTTCTTTCGTAGTGTTTCTTGCCGTCTGCATCAGGGTAGGAGATGAGCTGACATGAAGCATCACGGGAGTAATACTCTCCTTGGTACTGTCAAGAACGTGCTTAAAGGAAAGAGTCAGGAGAGAACCGCATTCCTCGTAACAGTGCATTGAAATTCTCTTCTAATTCTTGCACTGGCATCGCTAATTTTATTCCCGGAGTCTAAGTGGATCCACTGTTTTCTCAGCAATTCCTTCTACTGGTACAACACGAATAATACGATAGTTAACAAGGTATTTGTGCAAGGCTTTAAAAAAATCACCTAGCAAGTAGAGAGGAGGACAAAGGAAGCAAATGATGGAGCAAAGTACACGTTATGTGAGCACTGCAGACTGCTATACAAGTGAGACTGCCCCAGTGTGCGTCTAATTTATGTAGCTGATAACCCGAGTTAACAGAGACCCTGGCACTATTATAGAGGTAATATTTTCTCAAGGATGTACAGTCTTAAACAACTTCTTCCTGTATTAGGTTCATACATGGTTTTCTTTAACATAAAGCAGGTATGTCTGTTCTCTTGTTCCATTTCATTTTCTTGGAAAAATAAATTTATTGCAGGCCGGCTGAATGGAAATTCTGCTTACTGTTTACGACTGAAGTTGCTCTCCCCTCTCCTGTATTACCCAGGGAATTAGTTCAATACAGAGCCTTATTCCACACCCATTTCTTTATTTTTCCCCTCTCCATCCTTCTTTCCAGGGTTCTGTTTCAAAACCTATATTGCCACAGAGCAGCTGGTAGCATTTAGCAACCACCTGCACAAGTAGTTCTGTTTCCAATGGAAGAAAATTTAGCTTACATAAGGCAAAAAACCGTAAGGTGTCGGCTTTTCCATTTTTATTTGTATTTGTGTACATTTTCTTACTCATTGATGAATGTTCTGCTAAGTGAAACTTAACTCCTTGGTAAAGAATGAGAAACAGTATGGTGGGGTGGTCATTTGTTACAGTAAGGTTTGGTTAAATTGAAACGCTGTCAGTAAGGCTAGAGGTTGATCGTAGCCAGGAAGAGACTCTTAAAATCTGTGACTTCTTTGAAGGGTGAGAAGGCACCCTCTTGAATTGGAAACTTCTACTCTGATTTTCCAAGTACCAGTCCCTCCCGAAGACTATGACAAGAGCCACGGTATGTGCTGGGTTCCCACGAAACGCATTGTGCAGTCAGACTTTCAGTACCTACCAGTAAATAAATTACCTTCCTGCTGCTTGGGAATAAGTCTAAACCTCTAAGTTTTTATTAAATTGTTCACATAACTACACATTGAATATTGATCGGAACTGCACTAAAAGTGACTAATGTGTCAAGTAGTGACTTTCCTTAAATCAAGGTAGCTATTCTATAAATGAAACTCCGACCTAAAAGCCGGCCATCGACAAATAATATCTGATGACTAACTTATGTAAGCAAACTACAGCTCATAAGTCATTCTTCTTACCTCTCTCATTTAATCCTCACTTGCCGTTTTTGCCCCTGGGTAGAGGAACTGAAGCAGAGGAAAGCTATGTGACTTGCTCAAGGTCACTTAGCTAGTAAGAATAAATTCATCCAGACTTCTAGCATAGTCACCTTTTAAGGAGAAGAGTTTAACAGTTAATATTATTTTATATAGACCTAAAAGTTATTGAGAGCCACCATAGATAGATATGCAGTTATCCTCTCTAGGAATCTAGACCATGTAAATGCTATCCAGGAATCTGAACCGTATAAATAAACGTTAGATTTGTTTTCGAACTGCATTTCATTGTGAGATGGAAAGTATTCTAGAAGAAAGTTAGAAAAATACCATGGCTTTGTAGATTAACAAACCAAAATATGTGATCAAGGTCACACATTAGTTACTGGCAGTGCTGAGACTAGAAGCAAAATAATTTTCTCTCCCCTCCCCTCCCTGTCCCTTCCCTCCTTCTCCTCTCCTCCCCTCCCCTTTTTTCCCTTCTCCTCCCCTCCTCTCCTCTCATTTTCCAACTTTCCCTTCCCTTTCATTTTCTCTTTCTTTTCCTCTCATTTCCCTTTCCTTTATTCATTTCTCTCTCCTTTCCTCTCTTCTTCCTCAAATACTTGAACCCGTATTTTCAGCCAATTTCTACTCATCTAGGCTAGGTATTGGAAATAAACCATTTACTAAGTGAGACTCCTTCCCTGCCTTCAGGAGGTTTAATGAGGGGTACAGTTAACTGAACTGGTACAATGCTGACTGTCATGACGAAGGTATAGGATATTAGGTATGTGTGATGGTTGGGGGTGGATATACAACCAAGTCTAGAGGGAGTCAGAAAAGGTTTCCTTTAGGGAATGTATCTAAACCAACACCTGAAGGATAATTAACATTATTATGGAGCAGGGGAGTTATATGGTAGCAGAAAAGAATGTTCAGCTATCAGCCCAGAGGTGAGAGAAAGCATGGTGCAGCCTGGGATGTGACAAGTTCAGTATGAGTGTGGGAGGGCTGAGAGTGTACTGAGAGAAATACTGAGATGAATTCTCTTTAAAGATAAATTGAATTCAGGAGGCATTAGATGCTTGTAAGACACTATTAGGAGCCATGAAGATTACAAGATAATACCCTTTAATGATAATAGAATAATCTAGGGTAGTGAATGATAACATGATAAATCTTCCCTAAAAGAATACAGATTATGAACTTCTCTTGGGGTTCAGAGTGGAAAGAGGTCGTTGTGGGCCATGGTAAGCAAAGAAGGTGGCAAGGAAGATTTTGAAAGTTGAGTAGCCTATCTGTGGACCGTACTTTTCTGCATTCCTTTTCCCCATGAGCAAATAGTCTTTACCATCTGTCTCTATCTTCTCAATTTTCATTCAGCCTTCCTCTTAACTACAACCTCTATTCTGCTCACAACACTTGAAGAGGCAGGAGTGATTCCTAACTGCCAAATCCAGGGTGTGTTTTAGTCTTTGGCCCACGATAATGTCCTCAGGACAATTTTCTCCTCCCATTCCTCCTCTGGCTTCAGGACCAACACTCGCTGCTGGGTCCCCCTCTTCAGGATAGCCACCTGAAGATGTCATCTATTTATCCATTAAGGACTCCCAAAGGGTAACCTTAGGCTCCAAATCTACAATTCCGTCCTCTTGCTGAACATCTGTTCCTGAGTATCCTACCCCACTTCAAATGAAGTGAAATCCATCCTTCTTCCTCCCTTATTTCCCATTTGGAGTCAATGGCTTCATCTTTTACCGTGCTCCTCAAGTGAGAACTTGAAAGCTTACCTTGACTACTTGCATTCCTTTTCTCATCACGCCCGTCTAGAGATTTGCCAAATTTCATACCCAACTGAGAGATATTCCTTGATTCTCTCAAGTCATACTGCTTTTCTCTTGAATCAGAGCTTTACCATCTTTTGTCAAGACTGCCTGTAAGAATGCTCTCCCTTCCACTCAGGATCATTTTTTTCTAAATATCAAACCTGAGATATTCTTTTATTGCTGAAGGCACTGCTTTGCCTCCCTATTGTCCACAGCAGTAGTTTTCGACTATGTTCTGCTGAGTCACTGGACCCCTTAAAGATGCCTTACGGTAGCACTGGGGGAGGGGAAAGCTGAATGAGTCGCATTTCCTAACCCTCCACCTCTTCCTCAACAAAGCAACACCACTTTTTACTTGTTTGATATTTGTGGTTTTGTGTAAGATTTTGCTTGGGGGGAGAAAAAAGTGTTCTGCTGCCAAAAACTTTGGAAAATTGGAAAATTGAACTCTGTAGCCTGATAAACATGGCCCTTCATGATTTGGTGCCAAACCTTCTCTTTAGCTGCCTCGCTTCCGTTTCTTTACCCCTCACCCTAATCGTCATTCACCCAAAGTTCTCCTGAAAGACTGTGCTCTGGCACCACTCTGTGTCTTGTTTGTGCCGATCTTCCCTGCTTAGAAGTCCCCCACGTTGGCTCTCTATTTTCTTCATCTTCTCTAGCTGGTAAATTTCTGATGATTCGCCTCAAATCTTGCCCTCATAGCTGTCCCCTAGAGAGTAGTCTGTGTAATCCTGATCTCTTCTACCGTCCTTAACACAGCAGTTGCCCCTCTTCCATACTGCTTCCCCTGTGGCCTCCCGGACGGCCGAGAATGAGTCTTACTTATACTGGTAGCCCGGCGTCTGTGATGCAAGAAGTGTTGCTCAGTTAATGTGACCTCTGGCTGCTTGCTCCTCCTCCTGCTGCTGTTGCTACAATGGCAAAGCCAGAGGACAGTTTTGAGCAAAAGAGGGAAATGCCAAGAATGCAATTTAGGTGTTTAAGGTCATTGAGCCCAAAGTCAAGTGTAGAATAGAGAGAAAAAGAAGAAGGTCTAGGGTCAGGGAGAGAGGGGTCTAACAGAGATTCTCAGAATAGCATGGTATGAATCACATAGAGTAAAATCCACCACGATTCATTGCTGAATTGGTGGGGTGAGAGAATGTATCTCAGAGGAAAATGATTGAAGACTAAAAGGCATGCTCATTTTCTTTAGAAATCCTAACTGTGGCAATGAGAGTTTTTGTCCGTTCCTTTGCCTTGTGTGTTTATCCTGCAGAGGGCATATAAGCTACTTGGTTCTACGAGTCCTCTCCTTCTCCATCACATAGCTGGAGTGACAGCAGCAACAATAGCATGTCCTCATGCTTGCCGAACACCGTGCTCTCCATATTACATGAATGACCTCATGAGAGGTAGGGAGACAAGTACTGTCATTGCCTTCACCTTAGAGTGGGTGTGGCGAGGCTCAGAGAGGTGAACTAACTTGCATAACACCTTGTAGCTGGTGGGAAGTTGTGGACCCTGGGTAGGAACTCAAGTCTGTCTGAATCCCAAGCCTGACATCGATTCCTCTCACTGCTCAGTCTCCACAAGCTCTGTGTAGCTGAGTACTTTCTGGATCTAATATCTGAATACGCTCAGGTATTCGGGTTGACACCTCCTTCATTAATGCAAACCAGGCAAGTCAGAATTCCAGAGAAACAAATTCCCTAGGTGTCTAAAGGTCACCTCTTTGAGCCTGGTGGCTTCCATAATGTTACCATAAAGGATGGAAAACTTTACAAAAATCATTATTCTAGGAAACCAGATAGCCAATCTTATTAGATTCTTGTCCTAAATCAAAGTAAATTGGCACTGAATGACTCTCTCTTAAGAAAAGTGCATAAACTCTGGTACATGGGCTTAACCTCCGTGCCGTCCAAATTAAAGGCAATTTTCCTACACTCATGAGTTCTTGCCAGGGTCTCACGTAGCTGACGTTGTCCGATAGCTTCCAGCAGATGTTCACTCACCGCGTGCTTCACGGTGCTAAACAAGTTGGATCTCGAGTATTTTTTAAAGTGCGGCGGGCCACATGTGTCAAAAATGGGGATTCTGTTTTAAAATGCAGATTTCTATCCCTAGCCTCAGGTCTCTTGGTTTTGAAGCTTTGGGGCAAAGCCTGAGACCTGCTTATTTCTCTGAAGTGAAGCATAGTGCGGAGGCGTGCGGTGATGGTCCTTGAAATAAAGGGGAACTGAAAGTGCTGAGCATGGCTGTTAAAGCATGCAGACATTTAATAATAGCTGTTAGCCTTGGCAGCTCTGTTTTATATTGCGCCCTGCCAAATGCCTTTCAGCTAGGGACCTTCTGCAGTAATTAATCGCAAGCATCTCAGCTCTGTAAATGTTTTGACTCCGTGCAAACAGCTCTATCACCTGTCCAAGTGATCCCTCTTCCTACCGTTCCTCATTTTGTTGTTCAGCTCTGATTTGCATTTCTTATCTCCAAATATGCTTAAGTAGGTCTCTGAGGACCTTCTCCAAGCAGGAGCCCTACCTGTGTCTCATTTAATTCTCATAAGACCCCACAAAGGACACATTATTAGTCCCATTGCAAATGAGAAAGCCAAGACTTCAGTAGCTTAATTAACGTGCTCAAGGTCATGGAGGCAGGGAGCTGGAACTGAAGTCTGAGCCCAGGTCACCTGACTCCATAATCATGCCTTTCTTCACTATGCCAGGTTGCTTCACCCCAGTTGGCTTCATTCTTGATAGGTGCAGATCCAGCTACAGTTTAAGCACCCTATCCAGGCCCTGTGGGTAATGCCACCACTAGAATCGTTTCTGTGGCACGTATGCCGACAGAACGTCTCGAATCCTCCTCTCAGGCTATATCCTAGGGAAGAACACCGCATTGCTCAATACAGTTGACACTAACCACGTGTGGCTGTTCAGCTATATGGCCAGCATGACCGAGGAACTGTATTTTTCATTTTAATTCATTTATGTTTAAGTGTACATAGCCACCTGTGGCTAGTGGCCGCCATATTGGACAGCATAGGCCTAGATGGGTCTACAGAGAGACAGCAATGTTGAGTGGTGAAGGATTCAAATCTGAAGCCCGTGTGATTTGTGCACGTTACCTGATGCATCTTTTTTTTTTCCATTACTTTAAATATAAAATGGCAGTGGTAATAGTAGGTGCCTCACAGCTTACTTGTAAGGATTACAGGAGTAGTTTTATGCAAACGTGCTCAGCACAAGCTTAGCACATAGTAAGGTCTCATCGATGATAGTAGCTATTATTTTGACTATGACTATTTTTAAAGTTTATTTATTTTTGAGACAGAGAGTGTGAGCAGGGGAGGGACAGAGAGAGAGGGAGTCACAGAATTTGAAGTAGATTCAGGCTCTGAGCTATCAGCACAGAGCCCAACGCAGGGCGTGAACCCACCAATGGTGAGATCATGACCTGAGCCAAAGTCTGACGCTTCACCTACTGAGCCACTCGGGTGCCCTGACTGTTATTATTTTCAGTTCAACTTCCTTAATAATTTGAAGTTGTTTGCCTTTTCTGTGACTTGAAATCTACTCAAAAGTGCTGGTAACATACTAGCTGCTTAATAAATATGTATTGAATTAAGTTTTTGAAATCTCAGATTTAGGACTTTTGATACATAGGCTGATGTGCATGTGTAGAGAGAATACTGGAGAGTCTCTGAAAGTGCTTTCACTTCCTCAGCTATAGAACAGGGAAATTAAAAGTCTGTTTGTCAAGACAAATGAGAAGGAAAGGAGGTGAAGAGGTTCTAATACTTAGAAAAAAATAAAATAAAATAAAATTCTCTCGTGTCCCACGCGACTCAAATACCAATGATTTTAAAAAGTCCATTTCAAGTTTGAAAATGTGGGAGGAGGTGATTAAGGAAGGGCAGGGCATTTTAATAGGACACACGTAAGTAGTAGGAAATGATTTCTCATCAGACATATTATAAATCGATTGCAGTGAGTTTTATTAGCCGGTCCGTATCGAAATAACCAGACACACGTAAAGACACTTGCACACCACATTTAGTATGTATGTGTGTGTCTCTTTGTGTGTATGTGTATATATATTAAAACTGACATTAAAATTAGATAGTAAAACCTTTTCATTTAGTGCCAACAAAGTCTAGCCACAATAAATTGAAAATGTGAACTACTTTGGCATGCCTTAGCTTTATAAAGCCCTGTAAATGGCTATACAAATATTTTTCTAAATGGAAATCATATTAGACCTGAGGTTTAAAGTACTGTAGATAGGAAAGAGAGGTAAATAATTGCCTTTTTACTTTGTGACCGTATTATAAATGCCAGACAATGGAAAAACTAGTAAAATTAAAAAGGAATTCCTAACGTAAAACAACATACTGGCTCACAGATTGTCTTTCTTCATCATCTGTGTGGTGGATTTATAGCGACTACGTTACCAACGACTCGGTGGCACAGGGAAGGACTCATGCTGCTTAGTTTGAGCTGGCCTGCAGGGCTAGGACAGGGATGGGGTGGGAGGCGGGACTCAAGAGGTACCATGCTATCAGTGAGGGCTTGTGGCTGCTTGGCTGACAGCTTAAAAAAAGAGAGACCAACTGCTCCACTAAGGGAAATATAATATGATCTTTTAATGAGTTGAATGTGGAGAAGTTTTTGAGGAAAAGGAACCGAGGTCCTACCGAGGGATTTGTTGGTCACAAACAGTCTACACCTTCCTTTGCTGTTAAAAGGTGCCAAGCCTAGATATTTGGCAGTTCACTCTCAAGTAAGTCCCTTCTTTTAAAAACTTTCAGAGCTACCAAGATGGCCCTATTGTTAGGGCTTTGTTTAATTGTTGACTTTGTGTTGGTTTTTATTATTCAAGTAAGCTCCACCCATTGTTTCAGAGGTCAAGGAGCTTTTTCATTGTATTTCTTCCCAATGGCAGCCCCTGGTCAACCGCACTTTCTTCTTAGGCAAACTTTCTGCAGCAGCTGGTTTGGAAACTATCATTCCACACATCACAGCAAATCTCAGACAAGTTGAGTTTAATTATTCCCTGTTGACTAGCTCTGCCATTACTAAAATCTCTTTTAACACGCTGACATTGAGAGTGGAAGTGTAGGGTTTCCAAGCTCTCAGCACAATAGCTTTTGCATTAATATCTCACAGTTTATTTCATGGAGTAGAGGCCTGCTTGTGGTGTCTAAAATGTGTTTAAACATAAATTGCAAAGAAAGGCATGGTGACAAAATAGACCTGTATATAGGGAAAAGAAAGCCTTTGAATAGGCTTAGGTATTTTTTTAAAGTGCATTTCTCTTACAAAAAACTCTTTTTTTTTTTTTTTGCCTTTCAAGAGCACGTCAAAGAGATTTTAATCACCCTTTTGTTTTCGTTAATTTTTATGTTTTATTACTCTGCTAAATAAATAGTATGAGTATAATGTATCCCAAACTAAACTTTTCATGATGTTTAACAAACTGTAATTTCATGATTAATAGTGCCTAATCTGAATGTCCCATGCAACTTTGTGCAGCGAGAGGTGGTCAGTGTTACTAAAGGTTAGCAACCTCACAAAAGGGACAGTTCAGTGATTGTTTCCAAGGAGATTTAAAGTCTTACGAGTTATGAAAAAAACAACAAAGCTTTGGCATTGGATATCTAGTATAACATGTCCTAGGATTTATCACTACCTAGAAATTAAGGAATACAGATGGAAAGAACTGAATATGTTTTAATATTTTTCTTTATTTCTTTATTTTCCTCTATTTCATTTGAGTTTTAAATTTTTTTAATGTTTATTTATTTTTGAGAGACAGAGAGAGACAGAGTGTGAGCAGAGGAGGGGCAGAGAGAGGGAGACATAGAATCTGAAGTAGGCTTCAGGCTCTGAGCTGTCAGCAGAGCCTGACCCGGGGTTTGAACTCACGAACTGTGAGATCATGACCTGAGCTGAAGTCAGATGCTTAACTGACTGAGCCACCCAGGCATCCCTGAATGTGTTTTAAAATTCATTTTGAAGTATCAGACATGGGAGAAACTAACATGTGGGCGCTATGGCTTTAAAGTTACACGAGCTTAGTGAATGACATCCTAGCTGATGAACATCCATTGATTCCAATAAACACATGGCCAGAATCTTCTATTTCTTTGGGAGCCTGTTTTCCCCACCTAAGCCTCGGGCTTCCAAATTATGCCTGTAGAACACTCTGAAACATTGTAGAACGGACTCTGAGGGACCTGGGTCCTTTCTGATGGGGATACTTTGACTTTGCTCTGTTTGGGGGTTAAGGCACATCACCAATTTCACAAGTAATATTTAAAAAAATCTGATTCTGTCTCTCCCATATCAAAACCCCTTCGATGGTTTCCCATTGTGTTGATGACAAAGTTCAAAATTTACATTATCACTTAAGAGGCCCTGCATCATCTGCTCCTGCAAAATCTTCAGCCTGCAACTTCTTTCCACCCTTCTGCCATCTCTGTTTCTTAAACTTGGCCTCAGGCTCTCACACATTGTATTCATTCATTCGTTCATTCATTCATTTATCCATTCATTATTTTTTAAATGTTTATTTAGTTTTGAGAGAGAGGGACAGAGCGCCCATGCCAGTGAGTAGTGAGGGGTGCAAAGAGAGGGAGAGAGACAATCCCAAGCAGGCCCCATGCTGTCAGCTCAGAGCCTGATGCAGGGCTCAATCTCACGAACCATGAGATCATGACCTGAGCCAAAATCAAGAGTCAGGCACTTAACTGACTGAGCCACCCAGGTGCCCATATCCATTCATTATTTCTTAAATACCGACTGTGCCAGGAGCCATATAGATTGTTAAGGACTTTGCCAGAAGGTAAAACAGACATGGTGTGTACCATCCTGAAGCTTATAAACTGGTCAGGAAGCCAGACATGGAACAAATAACTATAAAAGCTGTTCTCTCAGACTGTTTTTCTATTGCACAAGGCTATCTCATTCTTATATTTCATGTCTCATATTAAACATCCTGTCTTGAAGGAGACTTTTCTGATCCTTCCTCTAGGTTAGAGCCTCTTAATATATGCCGAAGACATAAAACAGAAGCAAATTAGTAGAAATTAGACTTAAAGATTTCATGAAAGTCCAACATGGTTCTGTGGCTTCTGGGTCCTTCACATGTCTTTATCAGTCGTCTTTACTCATTTGATGGTGTTTAGCTCCTATGGTTTAAAGCCATGTCTAGCTCTTTGGGGAAGGGACTGACATAAAAGATAGAGAAGAATCTCCAAAAGAGTTAGAAGGAATCATTTGTTGAGTCTCTATCCATCACAAACATTTTATTCTTATCAACATAGTTGATCTTTATACAGACATTTTGAAATGAGTTTGAAATGAGGAGAGAAACAACTACAGCCCAGAACTCTAAGAAATACTACTCAAATCTGCCATGGGACCCCTCTGTTTCTTCAACTGTAAACTGGAAATAATAGTATCTATTTCTTAGGATCATTGGGAGAGTTACATGAGATAATATACACAAAGCCCTCCATGTCTGGCACATTGTAAGTGCTGGCTTGTATTGTTATTCCCTTGGGTAGATGAGAGAAAAGGCTTGCAAGGGTTAAGTGACTTGAAGATTATAGAGGTAGCAATAGAAAGAGTTAGGATTGAGACCCAGGTCTGTCCAATTTCAGACTCTAGTGTCTACTCTCTACACCAAAGCAGGTAAATACTTAACCAGTGAGTGAAGGTGATAGAAAAGCCCATCAGTAGCTACCAGAAGAGCAGAGTCTGCTTTTAAAAGCATGAGTTTAAAAAAAAAAAAATTGATCTTCATGCATGGTTTCTGTGAATGAAGTTGTGCTTGATTCCTTAATTGTCAGCAGTGGTCATCTGAGTAATGTGCCAGATGGTTGCATAAATCCCTGGGAAGCAGCTTTAATTTTAAAATACTATGTGTCAGGTTCAGAAGGGAAGATAAGAAAGGAATGACCCTGTCTTGTGTTGATAAATTGCTTTCTCCAAATGTACCTTCAATTGGATACCATTTTATAGAATCTCTATCCTTAGAAGGTACAAGGAGACATAGTTTAGAAAGAAAAAATCTCTGCCATTAACCTGATTTGGTAAAATATGTCTTTTAAAAATTGTCCATAAATGAAGCATTGTTGATGTGACTGATACTTCAGGCATAAAATTATCATTTAGATTTTTCTTTATAAAACGATGTCTTTATCAAGGCTTCTTCTTGCATTGCACTTTTATAATTATTACTTTTTTTTTTTTTTTTACCTACCTGTCCTTTGCAGTAGTCCAAAGCATTAAAAAGGGGACCTTTAGAGGTGCCTGGGTGGCTCAGTCAGTTGGGCGTCTGACTTCAGCTCAGGACATGATCTCACGGCTTGTGAGTTGGAGCCCCACATTGGGCTCTATGCTGACAGCTTAGAGCCCAGAGCCTGCTTCGTATTCTGTGTCTCCCTCTCTCCCTCTCTCTTTACCCCTTCCTTGGTCACACTCTGTCTCTCTCTGTCTCTGTCTCTGTCTCTCTCTCTCTCTCCCCTTCTCAAAAATAAATAAACGTAAAAACATGAAACCTTTATAATTTTGGTGCCATGCATTCATTCCTGTTCCTTACACTAGTAATTATAATAATGCTGGAAGGAAACATTTACTGGAAGGACCAATCCCAATTTGTTCAAAATTTACTTTAATTAAACATCTCGTATGATCCAGTTTTGGAAATATTTGATTTTAGTGGTAACTATAAAAACAGGTATTTTTAAGAAAATGGACATAGATGTTTGCCAATGGGGCTGTGGAAGCATAGAAAAATGCCCACCACTGGGAATTTTGGGATTTGTTGCGCATTGCTATAGATGAAGTCTTTAAAATGACGCGTGTGAGTTAGCCAGGTAAGTAATGGGTAGAAAGTATATTCTGAGAAAAAGGGACCTACCAAAGCAGAAGCTTAGAACATGAACCATAAGGGTGAATATAAGAACTTACAATCTGGTTTGTACCTATAGACTGCAAAGCATGATAAAAGGAGTAAGGAGATGTCAGTTTGAGAAGATTAGTGGAGGCCACATGGAGCATTCTGCATGTCATATTAAGTTCCTTGGCCTCCAGGCTGTCAGTAATGGACAGTCACTGAAAGACTTTAAGCAGCAAATTAACATGATTTGATTTGTATGCAAACTAAATCAATGGCTGCATTAGTCAGAATGGATATAATGTGGACAAGTCTGGATGCAAGGAGTTGAGTGTGATGGTTAAAGATGGAGAAGATAAACAATAGTGAGAAGCAACTAACATGAAAAATATTTAGGAAATACAATTCATGAGGTTTGGGGACTGGTTGGATTTGAGATATGAGAGAGGTATAGAGTCTAAGATCGCGCAGGCCAGAGAAAGAGAGTGAACACAAAGTGTTTTTAGAGTTGGCCATACTGAATTTAAGATGCCTCTGGGACAACTGAGTATACCAGTCTGGAGTTCAGAGGGGATAGACATTACTGTGGGTAGATATTATTGTCAGGGAGTTATCAGCATAAGGAGGGAGGGACGATTAAAGTTTTGCAAATGGTTGGAAGAGAACCTAGTGGGCACGTTAACAGGAAAACAGGCTGAAGACAAACCCCTGGGAGAAACCCAGTGTTTACTCAGCAAGGGGAGAAAATGACTCTGTGGAGCATCCTAAGAAAGAATCCAGAGGAGTAGAAGGTGAGTCAGGGAAGAATGAGTCATCAGTGCCAAAGAAGTAGGCCGTTTCAAGGAGGAGGTGGTTATTAGTGGCAAATGTTGTAATTTTCACCTGTATTTTATGTTTATTCCTATGATCATTTTTTTACCGTGTTTGCTAATGCTAGAAATAGGTACGCTATGAATAGGGGCCAAAGTGAAAAGAAAAACATATGTCCTCTCCTTAAGGTAACTTATGGGGAGACATTGACATATAAATAAAATAATTACAATAACAATCATTTAATTGGCAATTACCTAGTACTACGAGTTTATTAGGTGCACTGATATCTAATATCATTTTACTTTCACGTGAATCCAATAAGAGAAGCACTGAGATCTTAGATTTCTCCCCATCTTCCAACTGAGGAAGCCAGTGCACAGTGAGGCTCAGTGATTTGCCCAGAAGGCTAGCTGCTGGTGAAACTTAGAGCTTGGACAGCACAATGTTGTGTCCTCAGCCTCTCGACCCACTGGGCCTTCACATTACCAAGTCAGGAGTCCAAACACGATGCAGCATAGTGTAGTCCTTCAGCCTATGAACCCAAAGTCTTCTTCAGGTTTATTATTTTCCTCCTAGTCGTTAGCAAACAAAATCTTCAAATTCATAAAATTGCAATCATTAAAATGTCAGTTACCATTTTTATATAATCTTTTTTTCTGTTCCATTTTCCATCCATAGAAAGAAATTTGCAATTACAATTTATTTCTTCTGAGATTAAGTTTATTTGGGGGATAATTTCTAGATGCTTAGGCCTTTAGTTAATACCCTACAAAGGTATCTATGGGAGCAAATAAAGTAAAAACCTATACAATCCAATGGAAAGAAAGAAAAGAAATTGACATTTGTCAAGATTTTGTAGAATATTGGGAAACATTATCTTTAAAACAATAGGTAATAATCTGTGTAAGACAACTAAAAAAATTAAATCCAGGTCTTGGGAGGTGACAGTGTTGCATTATTTGATACGAGGTATCTGCCATCCAGGTTCTTAAACATGAACAGCATATCTGTGTCAGGTCAGACCAAAGGCAGCCTTTAAAAACATTTTTCTTTTTTTTTTTGCATATATTCCTCTTAGTAAAAATTTATAGCACCTAGAACAAAAAAGAGAATTCTTGTTTCTCATTCCTCAATCTTTTCTTTGTCAGTTTTGCCTGTTAGATTTCATATGAATTTCCTCTGTCTTATATTCTACTTTGGATGGAGCCTATTGAATGTTGGTTTAGTTTCCTATTGCTCATTCTTAAGTGACCTGGTGTGTTCCTTTCGTATTAATGTTTACTCTCTTGGGAACTTTCTATTTTGCTAGAGTCATACTCTGGCTTCCCTTTAGAAAACCAAGGCCAGTAGTTCCCCTGCCCTACTGCTCCATCTACATCTTTTTTTTTTTTTAATTTTTTAATGCTTATTTATTTTTGAGAGAGAGAGTGCGTATGAGAGAGTGCAAGCAGGGGAGGGGAGAGAGAGAGGGAGATACAGGATCTAAAGCAGGGTCCGAGCTGTCAGCAGAATCCCACCACGGATGGGCGTGGGGCTTGAACTCACCAACCTGAACCATGAGATCATGACCCGACCTGAAGTCGGATGCTTAACCGACTGAGCCGCCCAGGTGCCCCTGCTTCATCTACATCTCAATAGTTTTCTCTAGTACTTCTCTCAGGCAAGTTTCCCTGTTTCTCTCAATGAACTTTCCCATTTTACAATAGCTGAGGAATAACTTCTTATCCCTGTTATTACACATATTCATCATTTCCTTCCTCTGCCTCGGAGTAACATACGGTAAGTGCTTGGCAAATGACTATCAAATTATGTATTCCAATAATCATTTATTTCACTTAAAATTATTTTCATTTTCTTCTGGATCACTTTCTAAATACAGTTCAACATCATTTTTACACTTCTCTTTTTAAAGGACTACAATGGCCATGGTATGAAATGTTAAAGAGTTTAATAACTGTTATAAAACAATATTTCAAGCTTCATTTTATGCAACATGTATTGATTGGGTACCTACTTTGTATGAACCACTGGACTAGGCATTAGAAGAGATATAAAAATAACAAAGGTCCTGTCTCCAAGAAGAACAAAGACTAATAGGGAATTCAGGATGAAGGAATATTGAACAATCTACCTTAATTATTATTGGTTATTAATGAGAATCAAAGCAGTTTAATTCATTCTTAGAATCTCAGCAAATGTTTCTAATAGAAAAATACAGTACCATTTTACTTGTGATGTCTTCTTTCTCCAAACCTTTTCTACTGCTTCTTCTTTGCTAAAAATAAACAAATAAAATAATAATCATAATAAAAGTGTTTTCTGTTAGAAAATTGACATGTTTAAAATTAAATTATGCATGTATCCTTCGAAGAGAAAACATTCTTAAAATAATGCAAGGCATTTGTGAGCACGCAGTGATGTAAAAATAGAAACAAATTCCATCAGGACATTTTGAAATTTTCTTCTTAATTTAACAGTGTGGAAAGCAGAATATCCATGTTGGCATTTTATCCTATATGTGTAAAAGACTGTTCTGTAATTTACAAATGAGACACTGCC
Source organism: Panthera uncia (assembly GCF_023721935.1). Classification (NCBI taxonomy): domain Eukaryota; kingdom Metazoa; phylum Chordata; class Mammalia; order Carnivora; family Felidae; genus Panthera; species Panthera uncia. Next base: position 94,523,424 of record NC_064810.1, read on the forward strand.
CATTTAGTTTAGAATTTGCGACCTCAGAATGGAGAATCAAAAGTCTACGAGACACATTGGAAAGGACATATGGGTAGAATCTCAAAAGCACCTGTAAGTTTATTAAAAATAGCTTACTACAGTTAGTTTGATTTTCTTGTTAAGCTGCCAAGTTTAACAGTGCACTCTTCTTCAGTAATATGAGAGGAAAAACATCCCCAGCTGCTACTTTTATTTGAGGAGACACTGAGTCTTCCAATCCTAGGTAAATTATGGGGTAGATTCCCTGTGAAATGTGGTGGAATGTTTCTAGAATTGGGAAGCTGGCTCCTAATTCAGAGTCAAGAAATTATCATAGCTTTGGCTCTGTGCTGAATGGAAAAAAAAAACAAAACAAAACTGGCCAAGTTCATATTTTTGGCACCCACCATAGTGTGTATACCTTTGAATTATGCCTTTCGTTGACCTGGTAGAATTAGGTACCCTGCAAAACAATATAACTTGGAAGTTACTTCTGAGAGAACAGAAAGGCTTGGTGTTGACTCTTAAAGTCTGAGCTGGACAATTTTAATGATTTTAAAATAGATATCTAAATCAACAGAGGTAAAAATAGAATGACTCGATCACAAGAGGGTTTGCAATATTAGGCATGTGTATGAAATAGTTTGTGATAGTCTAGGGATTTCATTTCCGGTATGAAATACATAGATGGCTAAATATAATTTTCCTAAAATATTACTTCATTGGGCCAGTAGTAAGATATCATCTTGGCCTTTGTATTTTGGCTGGCTGACATTTTCTTCTTTCCCATGAAAAAAAGTAGAACTGGCCTCATATAGAATTAAACAGAACAGAGTGTCATTCTGCCCCTCTCTGTTTATTAAGATAAACTTCTGATAAGATGGCTAAGCAGGAAGTTGGAATAGTCCAGAAAAACTAAAGACTACTTCTTTCTCTCGCGATCCGGGGCATATTACTTTACATTTAGAAATCTATTTTGAAGGTTCCTTTTTTTTTTTAAATTTTTTAAAGTACAAGAGGTACTGAGTTTTAAATGATACTTTAGGTTTCTTTTTAGTGGATATTGAATAAGTGTGAAAAAATGTCAATATTTTTATTTGTGTTAACACTCTGAGGTCAGAGCAAACATTCAGTAATATGAGAGAAAGTATGCCACTTGGACTCTGGAATGTTTGCAAAGAACATAGCAGAACACACTTGGAAGTATAATTACCATCATTTCCATCTATGGGTAATTTTTAGAGCATGTTGATTATTTCGGCCCAAATTAATGAGATTAATTTCACCTACTTTTGGTAACTCCATTTGTTGATTTTCTTATCACAGTTGATTATCTTATCATAAATAAAGTCTTCCTTCTACTTATATGTCTGAGTCAGGGAAAGATTTCACCTGTGACCCTGGATAAGATATTAAGTACTATAGTTCGTCTACAAATCGTGTGTGATTTCCCCCCCTATGTTAAATAACAATACAGAAAAAAAATTCTTCTTGATAGCTATTTTCATCAGCTAGAGCACATTGTTAATTTAATTTAGTCTATGCTTAGGGAAAAAACTTGTGCCAGACGAAGAGGATATATTACCTGTAACTTTTTAAAGTGTAGAAACCAAAACCTGAGCAAATATAATTTATTTTTGCCCACATGACAACTTTTTATTAATACTATGTGTGCATTTAATGCAGATGAATCTTATACTATTCTAAATCACAAATATTTTGCTTTTACTATATTCTTTGAATTTTTATATATGTTAAAGAAGTTACGTCCTTATGTGGAAATTTGAATTTTTTACTTCATATTCCAACTTTTCCGTGTGACTTGCCAATTGTCTGGTTTCAGTGGGAAGAGCCCTGTCAATGAAAACCAATGTCAGAGAGGTTGCTATCTATGTTCTCCTCTAGGATTATGATGGTTTCCTGTCTCACATCTATTTTGCATTTATTTTTGTGTATGGTGTAAGAAAGTGGTCCAACTTCATTCTTCTGTGGAGGTGGGTGGGAGATGGGCCAGATGGGTGATATGTGTTAGGAGGGCACATGTTGTGATGAGCACTGGGTGTTGTATGTAGGTGATAAATCACTGAATTCTATTCCTGAAATCAATATTGCACTGTATGTTAACTAACTAAAATTAAATTAAAAAAAGAAAGAAAGAAAAAAGAAACAAAGAAAACCAATGTACTATTTGGTTATTTATAGCCCAGCCTGATTATAAGCTTTAAGCACCAAGAATCTAACAAAGTGGACTAATGAGGTCCCCAAGACAGTTTTGATATGGAAAAAAAGATTAGATATAGGGTCAACATAGACCTTTAAGCTGACATAGGAAATGAATTTAGAATCTTTTCGGTTTGCCCGTAACCAATTATAATGTAATCGATGTTAACAAATCTGACCTAGCAGGATTTTAATCTACAACCTGGCAATATTCACCAATTTCACAGCTACAATTCTTTAACCTAATATCTCTCAGGCAAACCAAAATAAAATAATACCATAATTTAATAAAGAACCAAGTAGTTCAATTTAAAGCAGCATGGGAAAAAAAGAGATGATACCATAAGGTAGAAAATTATCAGCATTAGCTCTGGAATCTCAAGCATTTCCAACAAAAACTCATTATAGAAGTCTAAAAGTGGTTTCAAAACTTCTACTAAAAGCGATCAAATTATTTAATGATAGAATTATAATTCCTACCCACCTCCCACCACCCCATCTATGTCTTCATGTGATAAGCTGCCATTCTCTTTCATTTCTCAGGAATTTTTCCTTACTGCATTTATTTTATTCATTTCATTTCACGGAGAATATTTTACAGGCAAATTCTCTTAGAGGATCAGAGTCAGTAGCTGGGGGAATAATAACCCTGTTAACGGAAGTATGGAAACTGGGATGGCAAGTACTTAAAAGCCATTTAAACATTCTTGTTTTAATAAAAACTAAGTTTTATTGAAAACAATTTTGGGGGCACCTGTGTGGCTCAGTCGGAAGCTGCCTCAGGTCATGATCTCATGGTCTGTGAGTTCAAGCCCCACGTCGGTCTCTCTGCTGTCGGTGCAGAGGCTGCTTCGGATACTCTGTCTCCCTCTCTCTCTGCCCCTCCCCTGCGTACGCGCCCTCTCTCTCTCAAAAATAAATAAACATTTAAAAAATAATAAATAAGTGAAAACAATTATGAAGCCATGTGTGCATATACACACATACAGAATCATATTCTTGCCTTAGGCTTGCACGTCTTCATGCAAGTATAGATTATGTACACATATAAATTTTCAATTATCTGAGAACAAAATAACTTTTTTTGGAGGAGGGGTTGGAGGGTAGAGATTACCCATGGTGAAAAGCACTCGTAGAGGATTTGTGAAAGCAGTTTAAATTAGTTAATCATCTGAAATACTTACATATTAAGAGTTGTTTGTTATTTAGAACTTCACCGTGGCTAATAAACACCACAGCATCTTCTTCTACTCCATCGGGAGCTCAAGTTCCCTGGCCAATCAGATGTGTCATATAATGGAGAAAACCCCTCTTCTTCCACTCACTGTCCATCCTTTGCACCTAGGAATAGCTGGCTGCCCCCTCCCCCACCCTAGAAAAGGCTAGAAAGCTCGAAGGCTTGCAGAAGGACTAGAGGAGTTGAATTTGCCGCTGCAGATGCATTCCATCTGATTCATTCCCTAAATTAGAGACAAATCGATGAAAAGTAAAACATGCTAGGGGCACCTGGGTGGCTCAGTCGGTTGAGCGGCCGACTTCGGCTCAGGTCATGATCTCGCGGTCCGTGAGTTCGAGCCCGGCGTTGGGCTCTGTGCTGACAGCTGGGAGCCTGGAGCCTGTTTCAGATTCTGTGTCTCCCTCTCTCTGACCCTCCCCCGTTCATGCTCTGTCTCTCTCTGTCTCAAAAATAAAATAAAACGTTAAAAAAAAATTAAAAAAAAAAAAGAAAAGTAAAACATGCTAGAAAACAAAGAATCAATAATAGGTTATAAAAGTAGACAGTGACATTTTGGCTATTTCTCGCCCAGCAGCTCACATAATTTATGTACATTTACAAACATAATTTATTTGCATGGTTTGCCTATTTAGTGTATGCAAACTTAGGAACTATTGTTTTTACTCTTTCAGATATAAAACAGTAAACGTGTTGTTACATGTAGGATATACCTCACCTCAGGACATTTGCATTAAATAATTATTTTACAATATGTTGGCTGTTTCTCTTACATTTGTTACTTTTGGCCATGTTGAATGGGCATTATATGTGATTGCCATCTGCGCCCTCTTTATTACTTTATTTATTATAGCCACATAATAAGTACTGAACCCTAGACACATGTGTGCACAACCCTTTTCCTGGGAAGGGTTTGAAAATAATTGTGAAACATTTACTTGTTCTGCAAAAACGCCTTTTGCACATTATATTTGTAGTGATGTTGAGAGAGTGATAAAAATGTAGGCAATTCAGATCATGTGTACTGGAATGTTCAGTAGCACCTTTGAGACAGCTACTGAAAATAAGAATGCAATCTTCCCTTTTCTGTCACCCTGCTGTTATTATTATTCTAATGTACACGAACCTGTTGTTTTTTATAGCCACCACATAATAAATAGAAAACCAAAAACAATTTTTAAGAAAAATTGTATGTTTTGTTCAAGGGTAAGTTCACCTAGCAATCACTGTTGTACACATGACCTGTAGAAAAGCTGTGATAATAATGGGAAGCTATCAAGATGAACAAGGGGCAAGAACGGGAGGGAAAAAGGGGACCCCCTCCAGGCAGTGTGGGAGATGGGGTCCTTCAATGAGAGTGAAATTCATGATATCCATAGTATGGCCCAGCTGTTTGGGAACATTAAAAATCCCTTTGCTTAAGCTGTTGAAAGCTGCAAAAAAAGACCAAATGTTTTCCATCTCAAAACACATTTTACTTAGCTGTGTTTTGAAAGCTGTTATCTAAACATTAAAAAAAAAAAAAACCCAGCATATTCTAACGTGATTTCTTCCTTGGGTGCAAATCAGCAGTTATAATTTAATTTAGGAAAGAGAGTGAAAAAGGTAGAAGGAAAAGGCACATTTTATTCTCCTACCTTCTTGTTTATCTTTCCTTAAAGTATTTGAAGGACATAAAACTGGGAAATAAAAAAGTCACCAGCATACAGTTTTGTTAACTTATCTTGTGAACATTAAACATTATGCCTCAAATTTCGTATGGTACATAAAGTGTTTCGCCTTGCAAGATCATGTATACAGCACTTCAAAAAAGCCAGTAGGACAGCTCACTAAATGTAATGGATGTGTAACAGCAGATCTTTAGATCTCTTGTATTTAGCATGACAACTTTGGGTTCTTTAGGTGCTTTAAACATGATATCTAAAACCACATATTTTTTTCCTAGTGATGAAAAACACAGTCTAATTACAAACTTCTCTTATGCTATAGATGGCTTGACCATCCAGCACAATTGCAACATTTTGATTACACTATATCTCCTTTTGTTACTGAAATTAATCAGTTTTATGACTTCACCTTGTTTTCTTAATGCATTTCCATGTTATTTCTTACTAGAATGCATGCTCCCCGACCATAGTCACAGTTTGGAAGCCTGTTGTCTAATGGTGCAACACACACTTTATTTCCATTACCTAAGGTTTTTAAGAGGTGAAATCTTAGCTGCTTTCTGGTTACATGCACGCGTGTGTGTCTTCATCAAAATCTTTAGGAAAACTTAGTAAGCAGTTTCAGAAGGTATCGTGAAACAAAGGAACTCATTCCCACTGGAAGACTTACTTCTACAAACCTACTTATTTCCTGTCAAAACTTATGTTGGCTACTATGTAGACAAAGCTTTTGTCAGGAACCTTTACTAAGAATGTGATTTAGACAAGGAATATGACATGGGGTCAGTGCCTTGCACCCAGGATGCAGACCACAAGTGGTTTTTGATGATAAAAGCATAAGGAAGTTTCAAACAGTGTAAATAATCAGATAAGGGAGCCAATAGCAAGGGCAGGTGTGCTGACTCTAGGAGGAAACTGCCACCAATAACCCCAAACGCACTTCCATGGGCTATGAGATGTACTTACGTTTAATGACATAATGTTAACCATCACATTTCATTGTTTTTACACATTCTTATTTGTGGACACAAAGATACATTGTTTCATCTTCTTTTATTTTTACCTTTATATTTTTACACAACTCTAAGCGAAGAATGTGAGATGAGGATAGGTAATACCTTTTGTAAGGTGACTTTTGCGAACCTTAGTAGGTTAAAATTTTACTTCCAAGAAGTGCTTCTCTTCCCTGTCTCAAGTGCTGAATTTCTTTTTCGTGTGTTTTTTTCCTAACAGACTACCATTAAAATGCATTCATCAATGGGACGGTAATCGAAAAAAACGGGATGATGCCATAAACCAAGCATTGGTACAAATTGTTCTCACTCTGATTATGATTGAGCCTTGGGGGCATCATGCTGCTTCTCTGGCCTCTGTGTTCAATTCACAAAATGACTGTATTAATTACGAATATGCCATCTAGATTCACTGATGGTTCAGGAGTCTAAACTGGTTTTGAAAATTCCCCTTGTGTGTTCTTCCTTCATTTATCTAACGTGTATTGTTGCACCAAGGTTAGCATCCCTTAGGCTCCCTGTCAGTCAGTGGTTGGCTCAGAATGACCCTGAATGCCAACTCCCAGTATCAGATGGATGATGTCTTTGGCAAATTAGGAGGCCGATCTTTCTGGTCTTTATGTCTGAGCTAGTGCAGCGTTGGGAAAGGATTATGGCAGAATATACAGTCATATTGATCAGGGTTTGAATCCCATCTTTAGTACTTAACAGTTGTGTGACTGGGACAAATTATTTACTCAGTCTTGTTGAATTCGGTTTTGTCATCTGTGAAACAAGGGTAATAATCCCTTATAGACTGTTAGTGAATTATTAAGTGAAACGATGCATAGTAAGCACTTGACATGGAGGAGGCACTTTATAAGTGATCGCTCTGTGATCATTATTTGTTACCATTTTACCATCATCTCTTGCTTCCATTCCTTCACCAGCTTGCTAATTGGTCACCCAGCAACCACATGCTCCACCCCAATTCATTTGCCACATTGTTGCCATCAGGGTGTTTACAGATGAGAGTTTGGCAAGGACCATGTCTGATTTCTTTCAAGACTGAATGAATCAAGGAGCACAGTTAACAAGACTAATGTTAGAAACAAAATACATAATGGATATCTTTTGCCTACAATTCCAATCAAAACCAAACAATTTACAAAACAGTTAAATCCATGGGTTGAGTTTTAAGTGATTACAACACACACAAAAACAGCAATGGAGTATATGTATTTAGGCATTATGCTTACAATTTAGAAGTGATTTGTGATTTTTGTTATTGTTATTATTACTATTGCAAACTGGTTGACTATGGAGAAACTGTGTCTTCGGTTGTTGAAGAAAATGCAAAGACCCACTCTGTGAAATAAAATGTTTCTGGTTTGTCTACAAAGCATTATGCCTGGATATGTACCTTGAGTATGTTATCAGTTATTCTTAGGTTAATAAAAAATTACTCTAGAAATTTCATAAGCTTATCCATTGCTTTTAGATTTTATCAGAACAATTATTTTTCAATGTTCCTTTGATTTATGTAACAGATTCACCCAGCATAGAGTATAAATCTGTCTGGTATGTTAGAATCCATCAGGAAAATTAATCTCTTTGTTTAGAACACACACATGGATATACACATGCTTAAACTACTACAATCCTTCATTTTAGAACATATGGGGATGATTATATATACCTGAAGAAAATAGGATGCTGAGTTTTATCAAAGCAATTAAGCAAGCATTGAAAACATTTAGCCTGAGCTCAGCACACGGTAAAATCCCCAGGAATATTCTTTTCCACTTTTGCCCAGCCTCTGGGCACTTTTGCCCAGCTTCTGAGTGCATGTCTTACCTTTCCTAGAAAGCTTCTCCTGCCATGCCAGCCCTCACACATCTCCCTCCTGTCTGAATCTCTGCAGCACTTATCATTTGAGCCACATAATTTAGTACTTAATGACTTACAGTCTTGTGCTATTTGGTGTTCTTTCAAGTAGCTTATTCTTGTCTCTCTAAACAGATTGCATGGGCCGTAACGGCAGCGACAATGGTTTATATTAATTTTTTATTCCCTCTGTCTTCTAAACCTTATCCTGCAGCATAGTCAGTTTGGTCATTTACAACCGGTGAATCAAGAGCCAAGGCATCAGAGAAAGTGGTGTGCGATTGATGAAATATTCCAGAGCCATTCCGAAACCCAAGAGTCTGTGCCAAATGTGCGTGTGGACATGTATGTACATGTGACTGTATGTGTGCACACAGAAATTAGAAAACGAATTTCAAATTAGGCATAGACCTTCGAACTTGTAGGTTGTGATATCTTGCCACATTCGAAAAAGGGAGTTCTAGAATAATTACGGATAGTATAACTCTATTTTGGCAAAAACAACACATACACATATATATTCTTTGTTTTGTGTGAGCAAAGAATACCACAAGAAAAACACCCTGGACTGAATACTGACTGCCTCTGAATGGTGAAACACTTTTGTGTTGTTTTGTTTGGTTGGGAAAACAAGCATGTATTATTTTTGCAATTGATTTGAAAGACTCTGAAGAAAATGTTTAAATAAAATTACCCGATGTTCTGTAAAAGAAACAAACTTAAATATCAATCCAGCCTCTTTGCCGGGATGGGGGAGAACCACAGGTGCTGTGGAGAAAGTGTTCCCTAGGAATCAAAAAGTTCTGTTTTCCAGCTGGGGGTCTAGCACTTAACTACTGTCGGGACCTCGGGCAAGTTGTCTACTGTCTGCATCTCCTTGCTCAGTTTTATTGTGGTGGTAATTTTACTTGTCATGCGCTTTCATGGTTTTGTATCATTAGTGACTTCTTTAATTTAAGAGGAAGAGACATCTCTTGGAAAGGATAACGTGCTATCCCTACTATGCTCTCTGTCACATTTAATATGGTTTGGTCGGTACTTATGCCAACCTGGCAATCTCTCTGGGAACCTGTGGGCATGGCAGCCAACAGCCACTTTATCAGAAGTGGCTGTGGCTCCTAGGAATGGTCCTGCTACGACAGGCAAGGGGCAAGGTTCTAGTCCGTGGCAGGGGTGGAACGGGAAAGAAACAAATCGCTAGCTTATTTTTCATTGATGCATTTGGCACTGATAAGGTTGTATTGTCTTGTGGCTTTGGACTGGAGTTGGGCTAATTCCTGGTAAACAGTTTAGCAAGGCACTTCTTTGTTCAAAGATCAGCATCTTAGTCATTTTATAAACAACAACAAAAATCAGTCTGAATTTGCAAAGTAACTAACCTTCATTTGGTACATGCCCTCAAACCATGATCGGCTATGTGATTGGCCCTGGAACCAGGAAACGAATCTTTTGGAAATTGTGTTGTCATAATGTCATCACTCTGAAACTTGTAATGACTGCGTTTTCCTATTTTCAATTCAGTATGGCCTAAATTCCAACTGTCTTTGGAAAGCGTTCCATAACTTGGCCTTATCAAGTCTTAGTCACTAATGCATCTCAACTTTATGGCTCCTGGGATGTCCTAATGACTATACTGAGCAACGGTTCACGAGCAGAAATGAAGGCAAGTATTTGTTAGATGGGAGTGTGAAAGCACCCCTTTGGAACGACAGCAGACTGCGGCCAAATGCAGGCTAGGGAGTGCTCTTTCATGGGCCTTAACTCCCTGATGATCTGAAGAGGTCAGGCCATTGAATTCTCCATATCCACCAAAGAGCTTTCACTGGTGTATTTTGTACCTATTCCTCCGTCGTAAATTACCCCAATATTTAGTGGCTAAAGACAAAAATAAACGTTCATTATTTTCAGTTTCCATGGTTTAGGAATTCAGGAGCCACTTGGCTAGCTGGGTGGTTCTGGCCCATGGTCCCATTAGGTTACAATTAAGGTGGTGGCTACAGTCACCTGAATATTTCACCGGCATTGGAGATCCACTTCTGACACCCACTCACTCACCTATGTGGACCCAGCCAACAGAACAAACTTACACACCCCAAATTGAACTACCTCTACTGTGATCCTCTGGATTCACACCGACTTCCTACTCTGCGTATCCTCTTTCCTTTCCCTTGAATGTTTCCTGTCCCATCCCCCACCCCACCCCACATTTTGAACAACTGCATCTTTTAATAGCTTACTTCAAATAATGACTAAACTGTACTTCAAACTAAAGTTCTGTTCGCGGTTTATTTTATTTTTATTTTTTATATGAAATTTATTGTCAAATTAGTTTCCATACAACACCCAGTGCTCATCCCAAAAGATGCCCTCTTCAATGCCCATCACCTACCCTCCCCTCCCTCCCACCCCCATCAACCCTCAGTTTGTTCTCAATTTTTTTTTTAATTTTTTTTAACGTTTTTATTTATTTTTGAGACAGAGAGAGACAGAGCATGAACGGGGGAGGGGCAGAGAGAGAGGGAGACACAGAATCGGAAGCAGGCTCCAGGCTCTGAGCCATCAGCCCAGAGCCCGATGCAAGGCTCGAACTCACGGACCGTGAGATCGTGACCTGAGCCGAAGTCAGATGCTTAACCGACTGAGCCACCCAGGCGCCCCAGTTTGTTCTCAATTTTTAAGAGTCTCTTATGCTTTGGCTGTCTCTCCCACTCTAACCTCTTTTTTTTCTTTTTTTTTCCTTCCCCTCCCCCATGGGTTCACGGTTTATTTTAAAAACGTGTCACTTCCAGGAAAATCATAAAGACTCCTCTTTCTCTTCATGTGCTTTCTTCTTCCTATCTCCAAGATATTCCTATCTTAAAAAAGATTTCTCCTCACTAGCATTGGGACTTCTAGCTTAGCTGTTAATGAATTTGCATTCCTATCACTTTTTTTGGTTATTCTTCTCTGGTGCTCTATGTTTCCATTTCTATTTCTCAGAAACAACCTTTGCCTGAGGGACAACAAATAAATTAGGAGAAAAAAAAAAGTTTGTCTTCTAATGTAAGGATGTCTATGCAAAAAACTAACCATAGAGGGCATTTATGTAGAAGGTAACAACTATTTTTTAGAGTTAGAACTCCTTTTAATGATCACTAATGTTTATTAGGTGCTTATGTGCTAGGTACTGACCTAAGTGCTATGTAGGGATTGTTTTATTTAATCCTCTCAACAGAGGATACAACAATACTATGAGATACTATCATTATCCTCATTTACAGATGAGGAAACTGAGGTGATAGGTAACTTGGCACATGTCACTTGCCTAGCATATAGTGAAGCTGTGATTTAAATCCAGACTGTCACACTCTAGAGTCTGTGCTTTTAATCATTACACTATTTTTTTTCCTCTTTATGAGTCTCTGCTATGTACCAGGCATTATACTAAGTTCTTTAATTTTTTTTTAATGTTTATTTCAGTTTTGGGAGACAGAGCGAGTGCATGAGAGGAGGAGGGGCAGAGAGAGAGGGAAACACAGAATCTGAAGCAGGCTCCAGGCTCTGAGCTGTCAGCACAGAGCCTGATGCAGGACTTGAACTCACGAACTGCGAGATCATGACCTGAGCTGAAGTTGGATGCTCAACCGACTGAGCCACCGGGGGGGGCCCCTATACTAAGTCCTTTATATATGTTATCTTCAGTTTAATTCTGATAACCTATGATAGAAGTTTCATTACCATAATTTTAAAGACAGCATCAAGAAGTTTAAGCAACTCTCTCAGTATCACAGAACTAGACACAGACTCCATCAACATCTCCAGCATCAGAAGTCTACAGCTTAGCCGGAACTGGGCAGAAGACTGATGTCTCATGAGTCCGGTTGATTTCATAGTTTCAGGGAGGGAACCTGTGATCTACTGAGCCAGGGGAAGAAGCTCTTCTTACTTCATTATGGCAGCTTACCACATTCAGTCCATCACCTTCCTTACTAAAGGCCACGAGAGGCAGGCTGTTTGTGAAAACAGACTATTGCCACCTCATCCTAGGTGTGAGTGATTTGACGGCTGGGTCACGTGAGTCGTGTAGGAACCACTGTATCACCTGGACAACAGTAAGCAAAATTTGGAGGGACAGGGAAGAATGAGAAAAGAAGCATTGCTCTCCCTTCCACAAATACTATGGGTAGAGGATACATTAATTTATTTGTCTTGATTATTTACTTTGTCATTGGTATGAAATATTTTTCAAGACCTAAACCAAATTCAGTCAGTTTATTTTATTGAGGGCTAAAATTCTGCAGTGAGCGAGTATTTGGGAGTCAAGTGTAGTCCAAATTTCCCTTGCTCAGCCCTTAAACTACCAGTGTTGATACCCGTTACCTTGGCTTTGGGTGAGCATCAGAGAAAGTGATGTACAGTATTTTCATTCAGATGTTGCAGGGTGTGAAAAATACCTATCTCTAAAACTGAGTGTTACACACTCAACACAACAAGATACTCATAATAAAAGGCATTTGATCCCTGATTTCTACCCGGGGAACAGATGATTCATGTATCCCCCTGTTCTCTTTTCTGGGTAAAAGATCGTTTATTCTCTCTCTGTCTCTCTTTCTCTTCTGTCTCTTTCTCTCAATCTCCCCTTCTTCTCTCTCTTCCTCTTCCTCCTCTTTCTTTCTGTTCACAATAGTTGAACATCAGTAATTTGAGTATGTATATGTTCCAATGCCACTGTACTTTCCAAGATTAAAATTTAGCAAGATACATTTATAGACTTTAAATGACTTTCTTGAAATATTTTAGAATTGACGACCAAGGAGATATACATAGGAAATGGTACACATTTATTATGATACTTTTTGCAGAAACAACAAAAGCCAGAAAATTAATACAAACACATTACATAGCTAAAGTACTCAGTGAATCATTTAAACTTGATTCACCCAATCATTGTTTGGAGGATGTAGGAACTTTGCTGGCTACTCGCAAGAGTGGAAGTGGGGAGGAGAAATACAAAGTGTGTAAGATGCAGTGTGATATCACACAAAAGCATGAGTTTAAAATTTAAAATTATAGTCATTTCCATCTTACCTTCTTCCTAGGCTCATAAGTTCAGTTTTCTCCATCTTCTGACTGAGTTCCATGTGTTATTTGTAAATTTATAGTCCAGATCATATGGGAATATAAATTATGTGTGAATCAGGGTGCGTATTTTTCTTTCCTCTTTAGGTATTTCCATTCACATGCTTTCTGGCATTCTCCATTCTAGTTGTAGGGCACTGCATTAGCAAGCCTGGATTTGTTTTCCAGCCAAGAACTACACACCAAAGCACAAATACCTTTGAGAATGCATCTTGGAAGTTGACCAGTACTTAATTCTGGAGTTTATAGACAGGCTATATTAGGATTTTATTTGAAGCTGAAGAATTGACTCCACAAAATTTATAGAAAGATATTTTTAAAACCATGGCTGAAATCAATGGCCATATATATATTCACAATGATACTGAGATTTTATTGATACTTTAACCAACGATTAGAATATTTTGACATTTTACCTTTGGTATGTATCAAAAGATGGGACACCCATTCAATGGATTAAAAACCTAACATGCTTTCCTGGCACTGTAGGGTTTAATTTTTTTTTTTTGTTTTTTTATTGTTTAAGTGTCTGGCTATGGTCACTGATGTAATAAAATGGAATTTTAGGATTTCCAACATAGAGAAAAGATAAATGTTTCACTAAATCATTGATAAGAACTTAACATATTGATTGTTTTTGAATAATTCTGTAACGGACATATGGTAACCAGCACCTAAGGTCAGAGCTTTGGAGTGGAGCGATAATTCTAGGGCCAGAACTGCCTCACCACCCCTCCCCCAATATGGTGTGTGCCTCTTTAGTTGGAAGAAAGCACTTTTAATAGATTACAAATTAATCACAGTCATTAGTGTTCTTTATAGAGAAGATTGTTTGGTCACCCCTGTGAAATGTTCTGTTCTTCAGGATGATGAGTTAATTCATCTGGAACAATGCTAGTTCATCAAGGTTTGTGGTTTATCTCAAGATCAAATTCCTGTAATTTTGTATGCCATCTGACTTAATGTCCATGTAGTTTAGTGGTCAGGCAGGCATCGGCTGGCACGACACATGAATCCGATATCAAAAACTGGAAAAAAAGGCAAATTCTTAAATGTTTAATTCAGGCATCCTTAGTCTGAGATTGACTCACTGCTTTTTTTCTCTCCTGGGGAAATGAAGATCTAGATAATGCCAAGTCTTATTAAGAAAAGCCTAAATAATGTAAAACTTTGTGTGTAAATAACCCCATGGTAAAATCCGTGCTTTAGGAGAGCTTGTAATAGAAGAGGATAGGAGAGTGTGGTTTGATTTTGAAATGAGATTAGAGACATTCCTTTGGAAGGTTCTTGTACCATACACTCAAATACAATTACAACAGCTCACAGGGCGAGGATCAATCGGCTAGAGTTTGCTGATAACCTACTTTTCTTGTGAGCTTGATAGACCTTCCAAATGCTTTCAATGTGAACAAAGTCGAGGCTTGATTTTGTCCCTATTCATCTATTACTATTTTGTAACATTTTTTGATCAAGAGGTAAAAAAAGTCAACTGATAGAAAAATATTTCGAAGAATATTTATATGCTTTGCTGAAATGGATGCAAAATAACATAAAGCTTTATTTCCAAAATTCCTTCCCTTAGGCGTCCCAGTGGAAGGGGCAAGGGGATTTTGTACATGTTTAAATATTTTTGTTGATGCCCCATTAAACAAGTCAAAAGGTTTCTTTCCTGCAGTACTTCTTAAACTTTTAGAGTCTTAGAGCATTTACCGTGCTGATGTTCATTGTGAGGCCCCAAGAGGGAGTTACTACCTTATTTAACCACAGAACACATTCTCGGGGAAGACCTGCTAACAAGTCACTGGTTAGAAAATGCTCACGTGAAGAGTGTTTCTGGCCATTAAACAGCCTATAGGTAAATTGGCAGATAACGTATTACAAACGACCCTAAATATGATGACTGACTAGTGAATGATTTTAATAACAAGTACTGTAAGGGTGCCTGGATGGCTGTGTATGAGCTCGACAAATGGTACTAGTATTTCCATTGTTTCATCTCCTGAATGCCGTGACTGTAAGAAAATGTGAAGGACCCGCATGAACACGGTTAAAGGACCAAGAACTTCTGCTCACATCCCTAGTTGCTAACCAGAACTAAGGACCTGTTTGGAGGGAAGAACGAGGATATGGGCCTACCAAGATAAATTTGACATCAAATTAGAGAGGAGACTGCGTTTGGAATTAGGGGCTTTATTTTCTAGCATGTTAGGATCCATCAGAATCTTTATTAGTGTGTTTTTTCTTTGTTTTCTACCTTTTCTTTTCTTTTTTAGGTAAAACAAAACATTGTTATACCTTTGTTATTTCAGGAAGGCTAATTTTTGGTCTACAGATGCCATAAAATTCAGGCCTAATATGACAAGGGCCTTCATTAGGCCGGTGCCAGTGGGAAGATGAAGGCTCTGTAGTAACAATTTAACAGACTGACCAAGTCAGTGACTGTTTACTGGGGATAAGGGAAACGAAAGAGTCCCAGATGTTGTCCAGGGTTGGCACTCAGGTAAAGGGCAGATAGAACAGAAACAGAAATATGAGTGATAGGGAGCAGTAACGTGCTGCTTCTGGACATTAGCAGTGGCAGGAGTTTCTATCTCTAAATTCCCTAAAAGAGACTTATCAGGGCATCAGTTGATTCCCATGGGGGTACAATGTTAAATAGTCCAGTTTTCTTGGCTATTATAGCAATTCCTCATACATCTAGGCATAATGAATTTACTCTTACAAGGGAAGTTCAAAGGTAGTTTTAGCCCATTATGAAAAGATGGGGCTGAAGATGTTAGTATGAATGAAACTTGATCCCATCTTTAAGAATTTAAGCTACAATGACCCTTAAGAAGGATTTTTGATGATTTTAATAATGAACAGTGAGCAATGACTTTAGTAACGAACACTACTGTAAGGCAAGGTAGACCTGGCTATAAACCAGAATTGAAGCAAAGATGATTTGGGGTGAATGATGAAAAAAGGTCAGACTTGGTTGGTAGGAATCAGTGGGCATAAAAAAGGGGGTCTTTGAAGGGCAGATAAGATTTCATCCAAGATAATCAAGGCAAAATGGATTATAGGCCGAGGAACAATAATGGTTAGAATAACAATTATTTTAGTAATACCAATAATAATAATAGCTGTTTTAATTGACCATATGGTATGCACCATGCATGATTCTAAGTGATTTACTTACATCTCTTCATTTAATTGTCAAAAAATGGAATGAGTTTATACTGAATCATTAGACAACTGAAACCCATTGAAGAATTTTGAACAGAAAAGTGATTAAGAGCTGATGCTGGGGAAGATGAACAGTATTGAGCATCAACTAGTGGGAAGGTGAGCTGTGGTCAGATGATCTGTTAAGAGGTCATTGCAATAATTCAGACAACAGGTAACAGGCATCTAAGCTGGGCATCCATGGGTGGGAATGAAAAGCGAGGAAGATTCTCACACATTTTTTCAACAAACATCTACTGAATACCTCCATATGAGGTACCATATGAGGTACAATACCTCCAGGTGTTGTATTAGGCTCTGGGCAATAGAAGCAAATAAAATATACCCAATCCCTGCTATTCTGGCACTTAAAGTCTACCAGAGGACATGGTAGAGAATAAGTTTACTGGCCTTGGTAATAAATATTGACCTAAAACTAGTCCAGATGTGTGTGTATGGGTGTGTATATGTGTGTGGATGGCTTCCTAACCTGGTTTTTAGGGATCTTAACCTCAATGACATTTTACCTCTGCCTCAGAGCTCTCCCTCTTACTGATTGGCAGAGAACGCAGTGGGTAGGACAGAACAAACTCAGCTGCAAGCCCGACAGAGACAGACATCTTCAGGGGTAGCACAGCTTGAGAGAGCAAAAACATTTTTCTTAAAATTCTTCTCTTCCGTAGGTCAGGGTAAGGATTAGGGCAACTGGCATTGGAATGGAAGAAAGAGGATAGAAAAATACTTCGATTTTGCCATTCTTCAAAATACAGACTAGACTATCTTCCTCATTGTGTGCGTATGTAAGTCTGTTCTAACCCATTATACCAACACCAATACTGTGAAGCTTATAGTATTTTGACCTGTTCCCATGAACTCAGAGCAGTTCACACTCATATTACCCGATTTATTTTCCCAACATTCCTGTTAGGCTGATATTATGAAACTCTCATGGAAACCAACTCAAAGGTTAAGTGACTTACCCAAAGGCACATAGCTAGGGGTGGAGACAGAAGTAGAGAAAGGTCTTCCAGCTCACTTTCCCCACAAAATTATGAGTCTACAACCACTAAAGCAACGGTGTTTTCATAGCCTCAGGGAAGAAGCTGACCCTCAAGTTATTGCATAATGTGCTGAATAGTGTCTCGAGAGATTGAATTAATTAAAATTAATAAAATAATTAAAAATTAATTCCTAACAGAATTGGAGTTAATTCTAAAAGCATTTAGTACATTCATTCTTTGATCCAAAGTTAGGAAGAATGAGGAATTTGGCTTTTGAAGACTAATTGTAATCATGATCCAAGTTATCATCTAAAAAAGAAAAAGATAAAAGTAATTTTTGCTCAGTGACCTAAAAATGTTCATTGTCTCAACAGCCAGATTGATGTGTTGTATGTTTTTTGCAATTACTTATTTTTCAGTTTTTGTGAATATGTATTTGTTTAGTTTTTTTTTAATGCATCTTTTAATGCATATACGTCAGAGCATTAAACATTTCTACTTTGGGTGGATAAAGAAGAGAAAAATAATGGTATTTCATCTCTTTTTCTCTACCAAAATTTTACTATATTCTATTAAAGTTTTTATTTTATAACAGTGTTTTCATTTAAACTTCGTATGAATTTGTTGTTGTTGTTGTTGTTGTGCTTTCGCCACAAAATAACCACTCAGCGTAATAGCTTAGGACTGAAATACATCAAAATACCCAAACAAAAAATATTTTAAATATGGCAGTCTTAATTGGAGTTTAGGAAATAAATCTTTGAGTATAATAATTTATTCACTAGAGCTGTTGTCTCAGCAAAGTATTTCATCTTAGTTTCCAAAGGGCTGCTAGTCATTACTAAATATATTTAGAGTAAAGCAAAAAAATAAAAAAAAATGGTAAAAAAGAAACGAAATTCACTTTCAGCGTGGCCAAATATACGATAAAATACTCAAATGGTAAGAAAGTCATCTGCATTTTTTAAAAGATCAGCTAGGTGATTATGCTTGTGTAGTTAATTAATAAATTGGAAGTAGGTAATGGTTCACTGGGGAAACTTTTATATCACAGTATCTGTTTTGAGGGATCCCATGCTGTAGGGACAATAACGGGGTGCTAATTCTGCACGCACACAGTGCCGTCCTACAAAGACATCGAGATTTGTAGGAAATCAAGCCTCCAGCAGTCCTGGCAAGCCAGACTGACCCCAGCAAATGAAAATAATCAAAAGTAATTAGAAGCGTGCTGGACTACTCCTCGGAGAGCCGAGCGGGAGAGTAAACATGCCTGAATCCTCGAGCCACTGCAAAGGCCCATGTCTGAGCTGTTAGGTGCCCTGACCTTGTCCACATAAAGATGTGATTTATGAAGTGCAGGGCACAGCAGCAGGGCTTCTGTCTTCTCCTGGAGAACCAAATTACTGAGGTGGGGATTAACATGCTTTCAGTAGGGCCCATTTCCAGACCAAGGGAAATTTTTTATTTACATTTTTTTTACGTTTAATTTCCTTTTTTCATTTTTTTTTCAACAGCCCCCCCCCCACACCCATAGATTAAAAACAACAACAACAACAAAACAAAAAACAAAGTCCATCAAGAGAGACAAGAAACATCTCTCCTGAGGAGTGATGATGTGTGTTTGTGACTATAGACATTCTGAGCCCTTTTTGTTTGTAAACTTACTGTGCTGGACTGTTTTGTTTGTGTCTACCTACCCAGCACCACAGAATTCACCTTCAAATTTAGGGGGCCCATCTTGGGAAATACGCCCCTGATTAAAACATATAAACTAAAATTAAACAAAATATTCCTTTGATTCCTTGGCTTTCTGACCTAGTTTCTCTGGCTAGATGTTATGCTTCATTACAAGGCTTACTCTTTAAGTAAAAGGATTTGGGAGAAGAACTTGTAGGTGGTCAAGAATCTGGAGGGAAAGAAGAAGGAGAGACAAATTGGGAGTTTCTGTATTGGGAAAAATATTTATAGGAAAATCAGTGGGGAGTCTCTTGAGTCCTAAAGACGTACTTACTATATTTTTTCTTATCTTAGTCTCAGCTAAGTTAGATTTTACAAAATCCTGTTCTGATGTGGAAAAGAAAGCATCGATTTTCTTTTTAAACACACATCAATATCTATACATGAAGCTAATTTAATTAGCAAGCAGTTATTGTTCAGCCAAATGTCAATTTCTCAGATTATTTCATGCTTCTTGACATGAACTGTATGAAACAAGATTTAACAGGATCTCCATGAATGAAACTGCACTTGAGAAATGTAAAAATGCACTTGTATGTTCTTGAAAAGCTACAAAAAAAGAGTGTTAAAACAAAAATGTCAGGCTTGAAGTTCAGTGTATATTTAGCCACCTCAAGAAACCCAAAGCTGTGGAATTAAGGGAAGTCTACTTAGGCTGAGGTTATAAAGTGCCTTCCTCTATAAACTAAAAACATAATGTCAGGGTGAATGGGAACATACTTTATTAACTTTATGGTATTGAAAACTGCCAGCAAGTTGTCTTGTTTTTAAATATTGTCCTCTGCAGAGTGTTACAGGGCTGTTTGTCCACAGGAAGCCTATTAAAAGTGGACAGTGCAGTCATTTCATCTGGCTTTGGCTGGACTGCTTTTCTTTCCTTTAATGATGTGCTGGAATGTACCATGCCCATAGGGTCTCCATTAGCAGAACTTTTACTTCTGGGACAGCCATGAAGTTGAAGGCTTAAAAGAGGCATCAGCTTACAGTCTTGTGGGAATCACTTGAATACTGAAGCACTAACTTCTTACTGCTTTAACTAATATATTGACTTATTTTAAATAAACAGTTACACAATGAAGGCAGAGCCAGTGGCCTTATTGGAAATCTTTGAGCCTTTTAAAGATTCTGCAATCCACGCAGATGGGGGAGGAAGGAAGGGGCCTGAGGAGGGTTTATGCCCTTTTCAAACCAGGAAGAAAACACATTAACCTCTCCCACCCCAGCCCTGCCATCAGCCAAAGGGGGATCTTTACAGCTCCCAGAAAATCTATCAACTCACACTCAAACCTCATATTTTCCAATGCCTTTTTCCTGGTAAACAACAATTAACAGACTGGGACAGAAAAAACAATAATTCCTTCTGGAAAAAAATGTTTTTAAAGTAGGATTCTTCTTAAACAGTGGTGATGAATCAGTCTATTTTCTGCTTTCTCCAGAGCTATACATTTGTTATAGTATGTTCTTCCATTCCATCCCCTTAATATTTAGATCATTTGTCCTGATACATGTTTGCAAATTAAAGTTGGTTTGAGATTATAGTAAAACCATTATTTTTAATAGCCCATTTCAAGGGCAGCGTTAAACACTGCAGAACACGCATGTTACTGATTACTGCTGAGCAGACAGCGGCTTTTGCAGATTAATTTGTAACTGGGAACTACTGTAAACAGATTTCACCCGAAATCCCAAGGAATAAAGGGAATTGGTGGTGGTATTTGGCTCCTTGTATTTATTTATTGTTTTAGAAACCTCCTGATGGAAAGCAAGTTAACCAGGGAGAAAAACAAGCGCTGTGCAAAAACCTTTTTTCTCCAGTGCTCCGTCTCCTCTTCTGTTTCACTTCTTACGGGAGGAGGTGGGTCAGGGTCTTCTCCTAAAGGGTTATTATGGAAATAGCAAGAGGTTCCTTTCTTGAGAAACAAGGCCCATCTAACTATTCTGGGATTTCAGGACCATACTTGTAAACTTCAAGCTGCGTCGTCGGGGGAAGAAAAGTGGGGTGACTCTGTCTTTCCGCGAAGTTATTATATAATCAAAAAAGAGAGGGGGCGGGGTGTGAGGAAGGGAGAGAGCGGGAGCGCGAGAGCGAAGGGTGGGGGAGCAAGAGCGAGGGAGAGAGATTGATATTTCGTGTTTGCCCGGGTCCTTCTGATGATTTCCTTTAGTCTTTCTCACTAGTAATTCAGCAGAGAGCAAGACTGATGATGATGATATTGATAAAATAATGAGGCTAAATAATCCCCCATCTCTCTAGATAAATCTTCCAAGGTTTCAGAGAGAAGGCGTTAACACTTTTGGCTCTGTTTGGAGAAGAGAATTTCCTACGTGGAACTAGTCCTAGCTCAGGCGGGTGTCCGCGGTTCTGGACTGCAGGGTGCCCTCGGCCAGAAGCTCGGGAAGTGCGGGCCGGCGTGCTGGGCGCAGGGCAAAGACGGAGGCCGGCGCCCGGCAGAAGGCAGGGGTTCACCTGGGTGGTTGAAGCCGCAGCCGCAGCACCTTAGTTCGGGGTGCAACGCCATCTACCGGCCTCAGCCACATCTGCAAGTACCCAGACCTTGAAAGTCGCCCCGCCTCCCCCACCCGAACCCAATATAAGGGAAAAAACTCCGAGGCCCTTTCCACGAAATCCTAATTTAGCCAGAACCTGCCACAGATTCTTCCCGACCTTTTGTTTATCCACCGACATTTCCTCCTTTTCAGAGCCGCTTTGTAAAGGGCAAGGTGGCGGGGGCGCGGGGCTGGGGCGGGGGATTGGGGCGCTCAGCTCTCAGACCCCCTGATCAGGCCGCACTGTCTGAAGCAATCGGTTCCCCAGATTACTTGTATTTAATACACAATGCATCATAAAACAAATCCCTCATCCTGACAGGAAGAAAATAGAACAGCTCATAGCTCGAGCCGGTCCAATTTATGGCTAAATTAAAAAAAAAAAAAAAAAAAAAAAAAAAAAAAGGGCTCCGACAATGGGCAAGTTGAGGAAGGGCAGGAAATCAATGGCAGCAAACCGGGGGCTCTTAAAGGTTCTCAAGCGCCGAACTCTATGGGAATATCTGACCGGGTTTTAGGTTATTTACAAAGGATTTTTCCTGTCCTACCTACCACTGCTGTGCGATTTTTCCTCAAACAATGGCCATTATCTGAAATAACAGTTCAATGTCACAGATAACAGGCCACCGAAACGAATTAGTCACCACCTCTTGTCATTTTCTCTCTCCCACATCCCTCCCTTTTGTTACTATTTTTGTTTTTTAAATCAGCATTTTGGGGAAATATACATCTACTAGATTTACACGTCTATTTGCACTTGGAGAAAACAAAAAGGGGACTTGGCGTTGTCCCCGTTCGCTGATAAAGTTCAACATAAGCACGCTTTCCATAGCCTTTCCCTCCGCCCCTCCCCCTCAAGGGTCCCTCGACCGGCTTACTTTGCTTAACTTTCCATTGTTGAGTTGAGAAGTTGGATTTGTTCATTTGTTTTCATGAATGGAGTTTTGTGATAAAAAAAAAAATTATTTCCATTTAACCGTTGGGTTTTACTAAAATTTCAAAGGTTGGCTATAGGTAAATCCGTAGACTCTTTTATTTTGTCACGCATTCCTATATTCCTTCTTCCGGTGCTGTTTCTGAAACGTTTTGATAAAAAGTGACCATTTATATTAGAAAGTTATTAATCACCGTACAGTACTGATCCCCCAAAGCAGTATTTATAATGTTAAAACTTTAAAAATAACCTGAGTTGTCAAACTGCTTAATTCCACTTTTGGTCGTTAATGGTGTTTTAATTAACGTATTACAGAATATGGCAAAAACTCACCAGACAATTGTCAATCTCTCCAAGACCTTAATACGCTATTTGGGCAGGTTATTGGCAAAACATGTTTCAGATTTTGAAATTACTTCTTTTAAGACAAACATGATTTGAAAAAGTAGCATGCTCTTCAGCTGACCTAACTATAATAATAGAGAACAGAGCATGAATTTCAATAATAATCATTTAAAAAGATGCTTAGCAGAAAACTGGAAATGGACATGTCAACTTTCACTGTTAGGCTGTTGTTTTCTGAGAATTTCTAGACTAATTATGAGGTTTAGCATGAGCCAGTGTCTCTTCACCCTAAACCCCATTCTCATTCTCGCCCCCTCCAGCGCCCCACCCCCAGGCTTGGTGCACACACCCTCACACCCCCCCAAAGCACTTCTCCACCGGATCACTCCCATCCCCCACCTCCAACACACACACGCACACACACACACACACACACACGCACGCACACACACACACACTTACACTTGTGCTTCCAGGACACCTAAACAGAGGATATTTCCCTAGGGAAAGAAATCCT
The DNA here is from genome assembly GCF_023721935.1 of Panthera uncia. Lineage (NCBI taxonomy): Eukaryota > Metazoa > Chordata > Mammalia > Carnivora > Felidae > Panthera > Panthera uncia. Next base: position 94,546,830 of record NC_064810.1, read on the forward strand.
GTCTGGCGAGATCTCCCCATTGGTTGTTTACCCGGAGAAATCTACATGCTTAAGGGGGATGGTGTATCCATAATCAGTCTGTCCCTATAGGACTTGGGTCTTGGCGACCTTTTTGTGACCTCTCCCGCCAGAGGAGGCTGCTGTCACTTTAAAAATTTACTGAAAGAGGAGCCCCGTCTGGCTTCCGACACTCTGGGCGGCGGGAGATAGCTCCCTTTCTCCCTCGCCCCGGGTTCTTTCTGGATGGCCGAGCAGATCTTCTTTAAAGAGACAGTTCATGAAATAGAAACCCGGCGGCTGCGCTTGGAGTTGCGAAAGGGGACGATCCCGTGAGGGTCTAGGACTGGGGAAGGCGCTACGGAGGATCTGAAAGGGGGCTAGAGCTCCCCTCGCCTCCCCAGGCCCCCCACCTTTTCAAACTCTGCCCCTCCTGCCTGTCCCCCCCCCCCCCCCCCCTGGAACTGGGAGAGAGAAGTGGAAGAAGTTTTAGTGGGTTTCAGATAACTTTCATTACACATCGGGCTGATAAGAGCAAGAGAAAGTGAGAAAAGAGGGAGGTGATGTGAACCAGAAGGAATAGCTCCGAGCTCATTTAGGAAGGGGGAAAAAAAAGCCAAAACACACCAAACCCGGGTCACCCAGACGAAAGGAGACTTCATTTCTGGTCTTAAAAATACACTGTTGGCGGACAATAAATCTGAAACGCGTGGTCCTGGCGAGCAGATCCTAGAAACGGACAAAGTTATCAGAGACCTATTCGGAAATCGAGACGCGAGGCTTTCTTTTTTCCTTTTTCTTTCTTTTCTTTTTTTTTTTTCTTTTTTTCTTTTTTTTTTTTTTAAACATCCCGAAATGTGGTTCGGGATCGTTTGAAAGGATTTTCGTGCAGGAAAGCTGGGGGCTGCTGATTATTTTATTTTGTTTGTTTTAATTCTTCTGTGATTGCCTTTTATTGCTGAGTTGAGGCCATAGAAATCTTAAGGTAAGAGAACGCACTTAAAAAAAAAAAAGTCTTGGCGATGTGCATAGTTTGTAACTTCGGACACTTTTCTGCCTTGGCACCCCTTCTCCGGGGCACCCCCCGCCCCCCCCAGCCTTCTTTTCCTACTTGCCCGCAGTCTCGCGGAGCCCTGCTGCTTATCTACGTTGCTGGGACTGGCGATTTCCTTGTTCCTCCTGACGGTGCGGTCTGGACGCGTCTCCGGGGTGGGTCGTCCGGCCTTCGGTGGGTCTCTCTCCCGGCTGTCGGCCTTTTTTCCCTCTCGCTCGTCTCCTACTTCCCCTCCCTCCGTGTGTCTGTCCGTCGGTATCAGGGACGCAGAAGGTGGGGTTGCCAAAATCTGAATTCCTGGCACCGGCCACGCGACTTTGGAGCCGCTTTCGGCCGAGTTCCACCTTGCCAAGTAACAGCTTTGCTGTCCAACATCGTGTGCTGCTTCGCGAGAAAGTCACATTCGGACCCTTTGGCTAGAATGTAGGGATTTTTTTTTTTTTTTTCTTTCCTTTTGCTGTTGGTTTTTGAAAGGGCCTTTCTCTAAAGTCCACCTAAAGGGAATTCTTTTTTTTTTTTTTTTAAGCTATCTTTGGAACTTGACAGCCTTTAAAAACACAGCAGTGTGTTAGATGAAATGACAGAAGATGTGTTGTTACTTTATTTTATTCGAGATTTCCGAGACGATTAAGACATTTGGGAGACAAATGCAGTTCTGCTAGCAAATCAAAAGTGAATAATTCACCCAGGGGGGGAAACGTTTCTGGAGAAAGTTCAGCTTTTGTCTTGGGGCAAGAATATTGAGAGTAAGAAAGTTAATATGTTGATGAAATATTTGAATAATCATGTAACATATATGTAAAAAGACATTCTTTGGGAATGAACCTGTTTTTAAGTTAATTTCACTGTTGACAGTGGCAATGGCAATAATGTTAACACGGAATAAAATTACACCTAGAATTTTTATGTGCAGTATATGCAATACTTAACTCCCTGCCCCCCGCAAAAGGGAATGCTGGAAAGCTAAGGGGATAGATGATGCTTGACTTTGAAATTAACAAGTTTTCCACCTCTTTCTGCAAATATGAAATGGAACTGGTGTTGCATTTCACTGACTTCACTCTATTTCCTTCATTAAATATTTCTCTCCTGTGTCAGTAGAACTGCCTTTTTGTTTTTGCTAGTCAAGAAAACAAATACCAGAAACCAAACAAGCCAAAAAAACTAACAAAACAAAAACACCAACTTTTTACTATTTTAAAATGTGTATTGCTATTGTTATTTATGCTTCTCGTAGACATCTGGGAGGGGGATCTCAAGTTGCCATTTGAGTTACTCAGCGTTGAGAGTTGAAGAAAACAAGTTAAAGTTTGTAATTTAAAAAATAAGAGATTGTTAAAATCTGTCTTTCTCACTAGAGAGGGTATTTAATGTAAACTTTCTGTTGTTGTTAGTGTGAAGAGGTGTCTTGAAAAAGATGTGTGTGTGTGTGTGTGTGTGTGTGTGTGTACGTGTGTGTAGCAATTACTATCCCTATCTTCTGTTTTGATTTTTCTTTTTTAAATTGTGGGGCTACTTATTGCCCTTTAATTGCCTCATGGCCAAAGGCTTATTCATAATGCCTCTTAACTAGAGCTCTCAGAGCCCTGGGCTTCTTGAAGTTTGTGGTGAGTTAATGAGCTGAATCTGCAACTAGGTGAATACCTGAATTCTATGCAAGATTGCTTTTGGTCTATGGACCCAAGAGTTTAGTTTTTACTTTTAGATAGGTGTGGATACAGCAAGGTTCTCTGGGAGTTATTTAATGATTTTTTTGTTCTAGAGTGTCTTATTTAGTCTGTGATAGGAAACTTCCTCAAGTTTGCATTAACTGATTGACATTAACATTACCAGCCTTTCTAGTTACTCCCCATTAGGTCAACGACTCTGCAGCTTTTAATATTGATGTTTAAAACATTATTGCTGCTAGTGAATCAGAATAGTTTTGTTTAAGTATGCAAAACCTCAAAAATAGATGTTTCCCATTTAGATTTTTGTTTAATAGGTGTCCTAAGTAATGATTAATATTCAGGATAGGCCAAATGTAATATCATATGAAAAATAACAATACACAAACATATTTAATGATGGCAATTTGTTACAGTATTATTATATATATTTTTACTTGTTCACAAGCCAATTTTGTTATTTTGCTTACTAAACATAAAATTGAAACATGCATTGACATGTGTTAGGTTGCCATATTTTGCATGAGTGTGTATCAATCGTTTGTTTTCATTTGTTTTTCTTAAGTTTTGTCAGAAACATCTATGAGACAAATTTTATTATCTTTTTCAATTCAGGGTATGATTTAGTTGTTTCATGGTAGTGAAATGCAGAGTGAAAAGGAATTTAATAATATTTAAAGTTTTTTTAATTGAATGAATTTAAAGGACAAAAATGTGAAAGTATACACTTTCATGGGAAGACAATCTGAACCTTGAACATTGACAACTTAGTTTAGAAATATTATGTTAATATGTACTATTCAATATTATTTTTTAATAAAAATCACATTGAATAGAACTAAGTCAATAGCACTCATTCATGCATAACAAGGAAACAAGCGTTTTTTGAAATCAATTGATCAGTTTTTGCAATAATTTACAATCGCTTTGTTCTTTTAAAAAACAGTACATTGCTGCTTCTAAGATAATTTATTATCATACCTCCTTTATTAATATGCATGCTGTCTGACTTTTTAGAAAAGGATTTAAAGGAGGACTACACACGAGTAAAATATTTTCAAGCAATTAACTATTCTAATGAATGAACTGATATGGAAACTGATTGTTCTCATCTTCTTCCTTCCAGATCTTAGATGAGTTTTGCAATGTGAAGTTCTGCGTAGATGCTAGTCAACCAGATGTAGGAAGCTGGCTCAAGTACATCAGGTTCGCTGGCTGTTATGATCAGCACAACCTCGTTGCATGCCAGATAAATGATCAGGTACGTTGTAAAGATTTTCTTGTCTTTTCTTTGAGAGCACTAAAGTATCAGTGAAGCCTGAAGAATAAAAATAACAGTGAGTTGCAGTAGACCCTTGTGGCCTGTTTGTTGATAGGGTGAAAGGTAATGTACAAATATAAGTAAGATGCAGAATAAAGTTATTTGCAGCACTGCTTTCTTCCAGTGCTACTTTTTTGGGTGGTTTACTCACTTTGTAACAGTAAACTTCATAAATGTTCTAGTTTTCTGAATGTGATTGGATGATTTAAACACTGAGCACTATTTATTGCTAGATGTTCTTTACCTTTTTTTCTTTACCATCATAATAGGGAAACATTCATAGAAAGTATTGAGGTACTCAATAACACTTTATGAATTTGTGCAGAAAATGGAAGTGATACACTTGAAATATTATATAGATCTTACTTGAAGTAGTAGGTAGATATATATATGGATGATCTATATGTGGACTTACCTGACTATGCATTTTATATTGACTTGCCTGATTACAAACGAGAAACACTTTTAGATTAATCAAAATACTTCTTTTTTTTGTGTATGTGAAAAGTAGAAAAATATCACTGCTGGAAATTGCTTTATGGAGGCCCATGTAGTGAGGTTAACTGTAATAACAATAGCTATGAAATAAGATCATGAAAATATCATGAAGCATATTTTGCACTCAATAAAGTTAGGTTATGAATCTTGTAACTTTGTATGACAATACCTGAAACAACGAGAGGTTTAGCCTGTTAATTTTTTGTTTTATAAACACTACTGGGTTAGAATTTAATTATGTTACCCATCATTTATTTCTTTTAACCCAATGGTTACCTAAATTAAATATGTTTCAAAGACCATATTAAAATGGTTGTTTGGCAAATTTACTGTGAAAATCACCACCAAGGAAAAGAAAAGTTTAAATTAGATGTTTCCAATTGAAAGCTGTTAAGTAATGCTAGCGTCATATGGTCAAAGACTCTGTTTCAATCATCATTATGAGATTATTCTTTGGCATTTTACCAGCTACCAGATAATTTTTACTGACTAAACTGTATGAGGTAGTAAATTGTAAAATTAGGTTTAAATGGGAATCATTTAAAAATCTTCAACATATATCAAAAATAATAAACCAATCAATGGGTTTTTTTTGTCTTTGCTGTAAGAAAACAAGAGGCATTATTGACAAATGAAAACATTATTAAATTAGCTATTGATTGAGAGCAGAAAATATCCTAAGTCCGTCATATGAGTTACTGTCACATCAACAACACTTTTTGAGCGCACACTATTTGTAGATGTGGGAAATACATAGGTGTTATATAAATGAATGAATTTTTCATGCTATGTTTCTTAAAATAAAGGAGTTGATGGACCTCAAAAGAGAGCTGTAAGATGAAATAATGTATTTATATCATAATAATTATTTGCTATTCATATTTACTGACAATAAGAGCTGTCTCATTGGACAGATCAGACTGTTGTAGGATCAGTGAAAGGATGGTAAGAATGGGACTCTTGGCCAATACATTTTTCATTTAATATTTAGGTGTCTAATATTTTACGGTAAATACACTCGTCATTGGGAATGTTAATTACATTGAAAAAGCAAAACTGTTTTTCTATTGCTGACTCTGAATTAGCTTGCTTATTAAGGTAGGCATTTATAATTTTAACACAGTTACTTTTGAGGTATATGTTTGAGGTATATTGCTTTCCAAAGAAAATATGCTGGTTTCATACCAGCATATAATGAATAGCATGTTTACGTATTTTAATGGAAGAATCAGGGAAAATAGTTAATCAGGAAAAGCATAAAAGGTCAATATTAGACACACACCTATTATTGCTGTAAGCACTCATTTTAAGTATATGTGTTGTACTGGCAGACATCTAAGATGGTAACAGAGTGCATATCAAATAACATCATTGTGAAATTGACATTACATGGTCAAGTAAGTTCACCCATAAACAAGGAGACAGGAAAGTGAGAGGTAAAAGTCAGATTTGTGTGATAGGCAATGTATGCATACAATCCTGCTTAGCCCAGTTGACAAGACAAAAGAGAACAGACACTCAGATAATGTATGCATATGTTATAAACGTATTCATCTGTAAGCTTGTATGCATAGTTCTAAAAGTTAATTAAGACTGCAATTTCAGACAGCTTTGAAATGTGAATGCTGGACTAGGTACAATGAAAAAAAGAGCTGACTAAAGAGATTCTGTAGGTCTGTTTTTTCGCTCTCTTTTCCATGAGGAGTAAGAGCTGACAAGTGGTGAGCAAGCACAACTCATCACATAAGAACACTCCCATTGTGTGAGATATATTTAATGTCCATAAAGAGAGAGACTCTGGATCAGGGACAATTATTAAACACAAACAACAGCTCACCTGCACAACACAAAAGTAAATGAAGCACTCTCGAGAAATTGTAAAAAACAAAACAAAACAAAAATGTGTTTCTCTTCACTCCAATTCTGAGATAGAACTCAAGTTTAGAAAACGAATTTTAATACCACGACAGGTATTAACTCTTGGACTATAAAGAGGAAGAATGTCAGATGGATCTTTCCACTGTAGCCTGGTCATTGTAATAATTATTATATCTAACAAAGAAGGGAAAAGATGGCCCAGAACAAAACAAGGGTGTAGAAATTATAGTTTATTTTTGGGAAGGTAGATATTTTTAGAAATTCTGACATTAAAGACCAAACTTAATCAATGTGGATCAGTTTTATAATGATGTAGAGGAGTGGTATAAAAGTGAATAAATGTTCTTGCTAAGATGATAATACAGTTGATGATAGTGAGACAGTCAAAACGTGTACTGAATAAAACCCATATTTGGTTTGTTTGGGGGTGAAGAAGTACTTAGAAGCAGCATGGATTTTGATTTTCAAGTAAAGTTGGAAAAGGATGTAATCTGGTTCATCTGGCTGTTTGATTAACATTTTTCTAATACCTCTGTGCAAGCATTTTATCTGAAGGGATTTTAATTTTTAAATTTAAATTCTCCAGTAGATTTCTGTGAATTATTTTATTTCAGGTTTTTTTTTTTCCAGGCCAGAGTGAGCTTTGTGGCAGTTTTCTTTCTTACTGCTTCCTAGAAAGACTCACGTTTGTTGTTTTTAGATGTCTCTTCATGTTTTCAAAATTATTGCAGTGATGCTTTTGGAGATAGGAGTTCGGAAATACTGGCATGAGCGTTTAATCATAATTTCTAACTAGCTGCAGCTTCTGGCTGATATCCTTTACCAGCTCCCTGAAAATATTATATTAACTATAGTAATTTATCTTTGTAGAAGAAGGCCACACCAAAGACACTAGTAAATTAAGCTCTGAACACATTCAGGTCCTAAAATAGAAGATCCATTATAATATCAAAGGTTCTTTATCCTTGAAATCCTAATTATTTTCCCCATATTCCTTAAAGTTTCTGTACAATGTTACATAGCCACACTGTTGTGGTACAGCATTTAGCCGCATATTTTTATTGAGACAGACAATGCTTCGATATTTTTACATTTTAACAGTCTGAAATTGTCCCTGGTTGTTTTCAGGAGCAAGAACTGGCACTGAGAGGTAGAGCAGGGCAGGAGCAAAAGCAGAGAGTTGGATAATGACAGCTCTTTCCAGAATAGGTCCTCAGGAGGACCAAATATGTAGAGGAAGCATGAAAACAGTTAATTACTTTGAGTTTCATTTACATCTAGACTCACCCATGTGTCTAATGTTAAGGAAGCAAACATCTAGACGGCTTGCTTAGGTTTTCTTTCTTTCTTTTTTATTCTGGATATTTTGATGTCCTTTCCTTTGATGTCTTGTAGATATCTTTACAGACCATTCTGCTGGGTGAGTGTAGCACATTGCTTTAGATTTGGTCCCACCCACTCCTGCCTTTCCCTCCATCCTTTAAGAAGTTTCCTCAGACCTCCACATTTCGGTATTTTCACCTTGATCAAAGACAAGATGACCCATAGACCCCCTATCCACCTCAAACAAGGCCAGTTGTCATCTATGATATGTTCATAAATTTGAGGCACTTATGCAATAGCTCTTTGGACACAGGTTTTCCTCTTCTACCTCATGGTGAAACCATATTGGTTGTAATCAGACAGGTCACCAAGGCACAAGTTGTGTAAGTTGACTTTTTAGACTTAAGACCTGCCTTTCCACTCATGATAATTAGAATGAGCTGGGTGTGTGCTTTGGGGTAACATTTTATACGTGTGTATGTATTCTGCGTCATGGAAAGGAACACGGTTTCATTCAAACTCCTGGCCTTCCCTTAACATGGTCTATAACTGGAATAAAGTTCTCAGAAACCCAAGACATTATTAATCTTGTCATTTACACAAGGTGATAAGTCCTTTCATTTTTAAACAGGCCCTTGACAGCTGGTATTTAGTAAGTAGAATAAGAGAAGTCTGCTGTTCACTTTGAGTAAAAAGAAATGTGTCAATAAGAGATTATCCAATGCCTGATGTATATTTTGAAGAAATAAGATATAGAACGAGCGCCCCTCAGAGAAATCAAGGTCAGCATTCACTTAGGAGATTCTGCCAGCTCTCTTGTGGTTAATGAACGGCAGCAAGATTCTACAGTGTTTTCAGTTGGAACAGGCATTGTTCTCGTTTGTGCTTTACCTTATAAAGTTTTAACTGCTTCCAGGACGATCATGGCTGAATTGGCACACCCACTTTTCCTCTCCTTACATCCACGTCAATGGTTCAATCAGACGGCTGTGACACTAGAACAGTACTATAACTGCAAGCTTATTATGGGCTCAATTATCAAGTTATTTTCTTTGGCTTTTTACTGAGAAAAAAATGTTTTCCTGAATTATTCAATTAATGTAATTTGTGCAAAAAAAGCAGGGAAGACCAGCTATGTAAAAAGTAAAATGTAATTTGTTCGCCTCTTTCCACTTTTTAAAAATGTTTGCATCAACTGTCAGGTAATTTGTTAATTTGTTCTTCCTTTACAAGGATTTCTGTCCACATTTTCTATGACCTCTTTTGATGTTAAAATTATTATTGGCTTTGGGCATTTTCTTTGCTTTCCTTTTAAGTCAAGTTCCACTTTTATACCAAAGTTATGCTCTGCTGTTTTAAGATGAATGCCAGCTGGCAATACCCAGAGACTGGCCTTGTGAACGGTGCCTAAGCTGACTTAGGGGGGTGGGGATGTTGTCTGGCTGATAAGTTACTTCCTTCACCCGAAGATGAAACTGTCTCAGACATAGTTTTCCATTTGATATTCACATGATAAAACAAACAGCACTGCCCTCCCTCCACCCAGAAAAAGTTTCCCTTGTGTAATGACACTCAGGACACAAGACAGCCATAGCACCACGCAGACTAGGAATTTTGTGAAGAGTAACAAATCACAGAAGTTCAATAAGTGGATGACCTTCAGTATTCTGTGCACATTTTGAGTAATTAGTGTTTGCATGTATACAACGCCTTTCATTCAGGAAGATCTCAAAACATCACATCCATACGAGACTCTGCTGTTTCTGGAATGATGCCAAAAAGATAGTCATCAGAGTGCATTACAGTCTATCAAGGAGGAAAACATGTTGGTCAAAGACACAAGAAAAGCCTCCAGCCTAGTAAAAAAAACCCAAAGATGATCTTTAGCTTCCTCATCATGTAGTGATGGAACTCTTCCCAGGCATTGTGAAATCATGCAGAATGACCAGTTTTCATAGAATCGGATGAAATGGCCACATTAAAGACAGGTGGCTAGTGGATATTTCTTGTGGAGTCTGTATGTAGAGTGATCCTTAGAGGTCATTTAACTGAAATTTGCAAGACTTCCAGGCTGGGTACACTGTAGGCTCCAGATATAATAGCAGGTGGATCTTTATCATTTGTTCTACTTATACAAACTAAAACCAACGGTCAGTTCTCTGTTATGTGTCATTCCAATAAATTATACCTGGATTTCTCTTCATGTTATCAACAAAGAGATAAAAGTGGGGGGGGGAAGCTTCTCCTCCAACAATATTTTTGTCCTGAAAATAACCAGTGGATACATATTTTTCGATATAGGGAGATAGTACCTTATATTTCTGAAAATATCTTTTAGTCTTTAGACTGTCATCCTAAAGACAAATATAGTATACTATCTCTTTGGACAAATTAAGGAAACTATGGTTGGTTTGCTTTGGTAGAACTTGGCCATGATAAAGGATCTATTCTGTTGGACAAGTATCTTTCCATTCTGTCATCAATTTCTTTGTCTCCCGAAGACACTTCTTGTTATCTCTTACCAATATGGCCGAGAAAGTATGATAAGAGTCCTTCTTATAGAGGCTAAAAACTTGGCTTTACTCCTGTCCTCCTGAACATTGCAGTTTCCCACATTACTATGGGTAGATCAGGGGTCCAGACTGTGTTTTCTAAAGCCAGCCCATATGCACACTTTGTCTTTGTGGACCTGATGTGACCTCTCTGCAGCACCAAGGCTGACAGATGTGTTCATATCTAATGTTGACTTTGTTCAGATACGCAAACTGTCACCTCCTCCCCTCCTACCTACCTTCCAAATGTTAAAGTTCCATTCAGCTTTTTCTAGTCTTCTGACTGGTAAATTGCATGAAGTTATAGAAAATAAAGCATTCGGGGTAAATTTTGGGAACTGGAAGAGGAAGAAATCAACTGTCAACTTCAAAGTGAGAAGGACAGCAATAGTCTGAAAAAGTTGTCTCTCAGTACAGATTCTGTAGGGAGTATATTTCTCTATTATTTCAATTATTACAACTTCCTGAATAGGTTGAAGGTCATTCATAATTCACACTTGTGTCATTTTTAGACATGCCAAATGCAGTCTATTAAGCATAAATAAAACTTCAGTGCTTGACCAGGAAAAATAAACGGGGATTCATAACAATGAGGCCTTGTTCATCTTTTTAAAAGTAAATGATGTGTTTTCTTTTTTTTTTTTGTTTTCCCCCCTGTGCACTGAATTTCTCTTCTGTCTCAATAGTACAAGCACAATACTTTAAATTGATCCAAGCATAGCAAACTAGACTGTAAGTCTGGTCTGACAGATTCTAGATTTTTCTATTTTATAGGATAATAAACAAGGACCCATATTATTACCATTTACAAATACAAATAGTAGCATTGTCTATTTGATGGAGGATTAGGTTGAACACAGGCCTTGACAGTATAAAACAGAATTCGTCTAAAGTCTTTTATAGCCTATTAACTTTCCTAATGGAATGCCTATAAGCATCCATACTCTTTTTAGTGCTTGTGCTCTTGGACTTAAATAACAAAGCAAGATAAATATTTAATAAAATATGATTAATTCCAATTCCAACTACATATAATATATAACTCTATATAACATATATTATATACAATATACTATATAAAATATACCATATAATTACATATCACTGACATGATATATAACATGAATTAAGTGTATTCTATTAAACATTTATTTATATTAATACCTAAAATATGAGATAGCTCATATTTTATGCAAATTTAAAATTTCTCCAAGGTTTGTAATTTGCCACGTTTATCCATCACATATAAAATATATCTGCTTGGGCACATATATACTTATATATAACACTGTATGAAAATATATTTTTGGAAATCTAAAATTTGTTAAGTCAAATCCAGTCATCACTGCCTTTTGTCCCTAGCTCTGCCTTGTGAACATTAAGTGAATGGATATTCTTTTGGCATTTGGAACTGGTTTCAAGGTTTGATTAAAATACATTAAGTATAATAATTATGTTTAGAGTAATTCCTATATACGTGTGTGGTATTATATTTATGCCTTAGATTGTGAATTTTACCACTAGTAAAAGTGAGTAATTTGGGGCAATTCTAGTTTTATTTTTAAATACTCGAAAGATTTAGCATTAAAAAACATTTTCAGGAATTTCACTACTGTGTTATTTTAACAAACTTAAAAAATAAAAAAAAATACAAATTGATCTATTAAGATAGTGACTATAAATATTTGTTCTTATAAATTGAGGCATCCAGAGATCTAGATCTTTATCCACACTTACCAAGGTAGAAATATAGCTTTCTGGAAAAATAAAAAGAGCCCATGAAGATATTGGGAAATTAAAATTTTTTATATGATAAAATGAAAAAACCACCTTAACTTTCAAATGTGTCAAATGTATGGACAGTTAGATCATGGTCATAACATGTTTTATTTCTGGAATTTGTTATTAGCTACCAAAGAGAAAATTCTGGAGGAGTTAACACATTTTAAAAATATTTATCATGACTTTTAAAAGAATGGAATTTTTATATATTCCTATTTTCTTATACTCTAAGGCCCTGTTCCTCTTATCTTTCAACTTATATTGTGAGGAATTGAGATTTTTCCCTCTAATAAAGCATTCCGAGAGAGACACAACAAAATAATAAATCAACAACCCTTTTATATCAATTTGAACTTTTTCTAAGTGTTTGAGACTTTGGGGTCCCCCTTTATATACTTGAGTTGAATTCATCACAAAATCCCAGACCCAGGACATTTTTATTTTGGATCCAGATAACTTTTTCCATAAAACCCCCTGATGGGAGAAGAGATCATTTCTTTTATGGAATTTAACAGAGTAATTGATTCCCTTCCCTTTTTCTCCAACACAAAAACCAGAGAGGTTATATTGGTAGGATCTCTGCTTCTGGTACGTAACTCCGATGACATATAATTCATAGGACTGCAATAGAACTGAGATTTTGAGAATATACCGGGTTTAAAGACATTATGGTTATATTTTTTAAGAGCATGGCCAAGAATACTTAAGATACAAACCTGTGGGAAAAACTACATAAATCACTTCTGTTATTTATTTTATTTTTATTTGCTGAAAGACCTGTTTTGTAATACAAAAGTGTAGATGTGATATCTTACTTTCGAAAGGCTTGATTCCTCCAAGATTCCTTTCCATCATTCCTCCACGCCACTTTTTTTGAGGCAACAAATTGTCATTATGTTTTTGTTTAAACCACTCCTCTCACCTCTCAAAGGCCTGCCTGTGTATTAGTATTGCTAGAACATAAATTAACTTTAGATGTCGACAGCTCTGGATTCGAGTATTCAAGTTAGATTTGGGGGCCATTGTAATCATAGGTGGAAAAGCAGAATTTTGCCGAATCTAAGATCCGAAGAGATGAGATATAAAGAGGATCGCAAGTGGTAGCAACACCTTGAAAGAAAGCTCTAGAATTGTAAGGGTGTGGTAGATGGGACTTTGAGGCACATTCTTATTGCTGTGTGAGGAAGCGTGCCCAGAATCTGCCCTCATTACGTCTGGCGCTTGCCAGTTCTTTTCAAACCTCAGTTTCATGAGCACCATAAAAATTCACTTAAAATCGAAAAGAACACCCTGAAGTTAAAACCCACTCTGCTTTGCCTTGCCTTTCATGGCCTGGAATGTCACCTTTTACCTCCAGTAAATAAAGCCAACATCAACACTCTTCCGTGTCTTTTATTTTTTATGCACTCAATATTCTTCACATGACGATCTGTACACTTAAAGGGAAATTACAGTAGTGATCTATGTCGCTGCAAAGAGAATTGTCTTTATAATATATAGTTACAACGTACCTATCATTTTCTTTTGTTTCTTGGGCTGTTCACGTTGGATTGAGTAAATCTAAAATGGAATTAAAAGAGACATGATTAATAGTGGACTACAAAGAAATGATGATATCATGATACTTTCTTGAAATGATCTGGCATGTGTGTCTAAGCAGCATTCCCCAACAGAGACAATTGCACTGTTTTACGGTCTTGCAGGGTATTGTCTCTTTAACCTCACTATTTCCGAGAAGCCACCGAAAAGTTCTAATATGTCACAATTCAAATGTCAACATGTTGTTGGAAAGGAAGCTAATAAGTTAAACCTTTGAGAGATGCCAAAAAAAGAGGTGATTCAAGCTGTTGAGAGAAGTCCATTGTTTTCTAAGGGGAAATAGGACTCCAGAATGAAATAGGGTACTTACAGGCATTTAATTGGAAAGTTTAGGGGAAAAGAGCAAATGCACAATCATTTTTTTTCAATCTGATAACTTTTTGAACAGAACTATTCCTTTCAGTGCACTTCCAGAAACAGGAAAATGTGAAGGCTAGGGTTAATAAGATACAAACTGCAAATTCTCTGGTTTTTGTAGAAATAGCACATAACACGGAATAATTTTCTTAAGATAGTCTGGAGTCTATCTCTGGGTGGATAGAAAGCATCCTAGGTTATATTCTAACATATTCTAGCAGCATTTTATGTTTGGCATTATTTTCTGTAAACCAATTTCACCTGGTTAAATTACTGTTGAATGAAAAAGGATGATTTTATTTTGACAGGAAAGAAACTAAACAGAAAACATTCCTCGTTGAGTTATTTTTTAAATTTAGCACAATTTTGTTCTGTGATGTTTTTATAGAAAAAAATAAACAATTGGACTTTAGAGCCACCTACTGGAATAAAGAGGCACATACTTACGTTTGATGTCCTCTGCTTTTCAGAAGATAAACAAATAGATAAATACAATTAAAATTATGCACACTTCTGTTGATCTTTTAAAATATTAACCTACTCAATTTTTCTCAGTTTGAAATATCAAATATCCTGTAAGAAACCAACAATGTCTTCTAAAAATATGTTCTCATAAGTTCTCTTAATAATTTGTATGATGTGAGTTTTCTCCCCCTTGGATTGAGACAGCAGAATCGAAACCCTAGTTTACTTGCTGTCTTTGTTGCTTCTGTTGGTGTGTGTGTGTGTGTGTGTGTGTGTGTATGTGCACGTGTGACTGTTATTGGTCTCATTTTCACCAGTTAATTGTATAACGTCATTCTTTCTTCGACAACTTCTATCTGGTCGTTATGTAACAAATAATCTTAGAATAAAATTTAAAAACTATGAACATTTTTGTGATAAGATGAATAAGCACCTTAAACATTTTCATGATTAAGTGCTTTTTTATTGAGATATCATTGACATATAACATTATGTTAGTTTCAGGTGTGTAACGTAATGAATTAGATATTTGTATTTTTGTGTGTGAATTAAATGCTTTTATAAGTGGAAAAACCCTGAAGCCTGGACAAGTAAGTTGGACAATGACTTGCCTAAGGTCACAGAGCTGACAGAGCTGGTCAAGGTGGGGGTAAAAGTAGGCAGCTCTAGGAAATTATAGGTCCACGCTTGCCCCACAGTTGTTTAGTCAGTCACTAACAGATTGATTCAATTCTTTCTCTCCTCAGAATTTTTCTAGAAAGCAGGGGAATAAACACCTCCCCCTACTACCCTGCTAAATGAATCAATTAAAGGCATACTGCCTGCTTTCAGAGAGTGGGAATCAGGAGCTGAGGCATGAGGTCAAGTCCTGGATCTGGGAGTACTGATGATTGGTGAGAGAGGGATTAAGTTTTTTAAAAACAAAATAATCTCCTTTGACTATGTGCTCTACAGACCGGTTCTTTGTGTCATGTCCTTCTAACCTATTCCCTAAAAAACACCTTGTTGAGAAGGTGCTGCTTTTGAGAACATGCTGAGGGAGGCAATTGTGCCCTGCCACCCTTAGCGAGGCTATGCTGGATAATGCCAGACGCATTCAGCTCTGTGAATACGTGTGTGGTTCCCTAGAGTGAGGAATTTAGAGAAGGGAAAGTTCTTTGCTAAACATTACACAGAGGTGTATGCAACACGGTAAGCCTTGTCTTAAGACAATTTGATTGGTGAGGTAGGATTTAGAAAAGATTTGTGAACTGGCATGAGAATCACAGCTTTCCATTTGTCAACAGAAGGCCAATTTTCAGGACATAAAACAGGAAGTCACACTTCTTTTGACAAAAATAAAAGGAAATATTTTTTTATGCTATGAGAAAATGTACAGATATTAGTGCATATCTTGCCCTTTCTTAATATTCACTTCTTTCTCTCTTCCCACCCAACCCTTTCTGGTGTTTTGAAGATATTTTATAGAGTAGTCACAGACATTGCACCAGGAGAGGAGCTCCTGCTGTTCATGAAGAGTGAAGACTATCCCCATGAAACTATGGCGCCGGATATTCACGGTTAGTACTGTTCGCACCCCCATCCTCCGCGCCCTCATCCGGTCGCCGTGACGGAGCATCTGCGTGGGGCCATCACACATGGCATTTGTCAGTTTTCCTGGCTCCTCAGTGTCAGTTTTCACAAAACTCCTTCTCTTCTGAGTGACTCTTTTCTTGGCTTGACATCTGGCTAATGTTACTGTGAATCTTGAGTAAGCAGAGGTCTTCCCTCAAGTGGAGGCCAAACGAATTCTGAATATATCAACTGAGATATCCCACCGTTGAAACTTTTTTGTCAATACCTTAGACTATGGTGAGAATCCTTTCACTATACAAAAGTCATTTCAGAAAGCTCAGTTTGGGCTTTCATCAGTCTGGTGGGTGTTTCTTCCCATCTAATGTTCTATTCCTGGAAAAAGTATGTCTCCTTGAGTAAAATCCTAGTTGGCACGACAAGATGGGAGAGGGCTGGGGGGAAGGGGTTTAGGAGAAAAATACACATGAGGAAACTTTACAGCCAGAGAAGTTTTTATTTGCCAGAGACCTATTCTAAATCAAATGAAGGGGGTATCAAAAGAATTATAATTATTAGTTCTGCATGTATAGGACAGATGAAGAGATAATTCTATCCGTATTGAAGTGTTACCATTGGGATGAGAATTTAGTACTTTTTCCTTTCTCTTTCTTATTTCTTTCTCCTAATATAACATGATTTGGTTAAACATAATCTAGTGGTGTCTTTAGAATGTTTTATAGTTGGAAGGACCACTGGGAAAGGTTACTCACCCCAGCTTAGCTGACAGGTAGGGACGGAGCCACCTCCCATCCCTTTGGCATTCCGGATGGGAAAACCTCAGCCTCTGCTCTCTGTAGCTTTTGCGAAGGAAGCTACCAGTCTTGGCTGGCTCTTTACTTGAACATTTTTTTCCTTTGGCTGAGCTGCATTCTGCCTCTTTGTAGATTATACCAGTTATAGTTTGGGGAACCTTTTGGAAATTGTTTTCTTCTCAGAAACCCAGTGTTCTCAACCAACCTGGTAGAGCTTAAGCCTGAATAAGGAATCTTACCCAATGGGGTCTGGGACAGACGAAACATGAGGGCATAGGATAGGAAACATAATCTAGCTTTCTCTAGTGCAAGGCAACTTTCACTGGTGAATGTTAGACCTAAAAAAAGGTTTTCAAGCAATTCTTTTTAGAAATATGAGTGATTAGCTTACTATTCTTAAAAGCCTGAGTGGAAGTGATTCTTCTTCTTTTAGGGCTACGATTCATAAATTACCTGCCTTCACAACAACCTTGAACCCATCAGCTGCTTTTTATTTTCATTGTGTCACACACACACACACACACACACACACACACACTATACCAGATACTATATGCTCTCCATTTATTATCTCATTTAGTCTTACACATTGATCAAACCTATAAGAGAGGAATCATTTTTATTATACAGATAGAGAAACTGAGGCTATCTAAGGACTTAGATAAATTTACCTTAGATCTAGGTAAATTGGCCAAGATCACATGACTAGAGAGTGGTAGTTAACTTTCAAACCGAGGTCTTGTTGTCTGTAAACCCTAGGCCTTTCCCATCCATTCTGTGGCTTGGAGATTCTGTTTGTGTTCACCCTGCTCGTGAGATCCTAAATGTAGATCTTAAATATTGTGAAGAGTATAACAGATTATATTACATGGTTCCATTACCTGATTAATGTCATCGAGAAATGTGTCTTTAGAGCTGAGGTGATTTATCTTAGAATACCCCTACCTTCCTTAACCCTCTACGGTCCAAAGTTGACACACTCTATTAAATCTACATACTGCTTTCTTTACTGTTATGGCCCCGCTGTTACTGGTTTAATTGAAATGAAACTTGTCTTGTATGTGGATTTTAGCAGTGGTGTCTCCTCTGACCTCTCCTTCACTTCTCACATCATAGCTAGGCTTTCTGATTTTCAGCAGCTTTCAGTTCCTTCTCAGCATGGACCCCCCCCAAAGCCCCTAGGGACCTGCTACCTTCTCTGACTTCACTTCCCCTAGCTCCTCTACATGTACCCTATCAACTCGCCCTATTTTACTACAGTTTTGCTTTTCCACCAGCTGCCATGTTCTTCCTGGCCTTTATCATTGGTCCACGCTGTTCCCACTGCCTGGAACATCCTCCTTCATCCCACTTCACCTGGCTGATGCTTGCTCATTACAAATCCTTTTCTGAACCTCTCTCCTTCAGATTAGATGGATTAGACATGTTCCTCTGGGCTCCTTTAGGCCCCATGCATGCATCTGTCATAAAATATATCACACTCTATTTGTTCACATGTGTTTCCCCTTGAGTTTCTTATATAGTCATTCCCTAGCAAAATGCCTAGCATTTGTTGGTGACTAAAATATTCCCCCCAAAACATTCAGTCAATGAAAAACTGGCCATAGGTCCTGGCTGTAGCTCTATAAAACAGGGATTATGTATCATGCTGCCCGGGTGTCTTTTCAGCATTCTGAGCTGTTTTTAAGACTTTTGTGATTGTGTCTGTGTGATCTGTGCATCGTATAGCCTCATGAGCAGGCAAAAAGCTATTGAGATGGAAAGAATAGGAACAATACCATCACTGCCTGGCACCTTATAACCTTGTTATCTCTAGTCCCCACTATTACCATTTATTTATCTTACTGATGCAAAGGGCAAATTCATGATATGTTGGCTGTTTAACAAGGCCCTGCCAATTAGCCCTGACCCTAGGGTAGCATAAATTAGTCTAGAAGGGTACTAAAAACATCTTGTGTCCATTAGGTGGTAATGACGAATGTAATGAAACATCCAAGTTTACTGATGCTAACCAGTGTAAGCATGACTCAGATAGGGACTCTGTGTCCCATGTGCCCTCCGGGTCACATGGCACAGTGAGACGTGTGTGAGAGAGACAGAGATGGGTTCAAATCCTGGCACAACCACTTGGCTCTATAACCCCTGACTGGTTTCTGAACTTCCCTGAGCTTTAATAGCTTCATGTGAAGTCGGAATAAAAATATGACATGTAATTTCTCATGATCAGGTTTTGAGAAATATCAATCATCCGTGAACAGGGTGGAGGGACTGTATCATGCACAGTAAGTGGTCATTCTTACTTTTAGTGTCTTGTGAATATTAAACCCAGGAAGGGTTTAAGCCGTAACGTGTTATCTGGTAAGAAGGCTATACTGTAGCCGCAGACACCACGTTATCGTGCTAGGCTTTGTCCTGTACGTGTATTAGTTTTAATTCCTATTAAAATCAAAGTGGTAGAAATAACAACTAAATAGCTTCCATTATGTCTTCCATAAAAACTGCCGGTTTGTGGTGACACTTCTGATCGCCCAGTCCTGGTAACACCTGAATTTTTTCCACAGAAGAACGGCAGTATCGCTGTGAGGACTGTGACCAGCTCTTTGAGTCCAAGGCGGAGCTAGCAGATCACCAAAAGTTCCCGTGCAGCACCCCTCACTCAGCATTTTCGATGGTGGAAGAGGACTTCCAACAAAAACTCGAAAGTGAGAACGATCTCCGAGAGATACATGCGATCCAGGAGTGTAAGGAATGTGACCAAGTGTTCCCCGATTTGCAAAGGTTAGAAATGGCATGTTGCACTACGAGACGTGTTTATTTACTCTGCAGTGAAGTGTGGTTATGCTGAATTTTCAGAATTTATGCAGATGGAAAATCTGGAACTGGGATGAACCTGACAAGTGTGTTAGTGACATGTTCATAAATCAGTTTTCCTTGGAAATTCTTATCTGTAAAATGTTTACAAGCAAGTTGGAATTAGTTATTTTGACGCTAGATGGAAAATAATATGTTTATATTTATTTAAGTAGTATTATTGGCAACTGAAAGAAAGCGTAGCATGACAGCACAAACTATGACTTAGAGGAAGAATCAAGAATGCCGGAGCAACACTGATGCCAATTAAACTAATCATGTGCCAAACAGTAAAGCTGGTTCCAGAAACACCTAGATGACCAAAAAAAAAAGATTGATTCTGGCATACACTTAATGAAAGATCGATGACCTTTTGGTAGATCAGTGTAACCCATGGATTTAATTTCAACTATTTAAACGGCACATATATAAAAGAATAAGAAAATCATGCCCAATGAAGAAAATGTTTTATTTCCCAAAAGGGAAAGAATAAACATGATCTAAATGAAATTATTCTTTAATACTTACTTTTAACAAAGTGAAAATCATGTATCAGCAATATGGTAACTTTTTATAGGCTTTTGAACTTCATTCAAGAACTTTTTTTTTTTTTTTTTTTTTTTTTTTACTTCTATTAAAGCAAACAGCCACCCTGGAACCTCCCCTTTGAGAACTACATTGATTATTATGCTATAAAATAGTTCTTCTGATCAGAGATACAGAACCAGCTAATAGGTTTTCCGCGTGCTTCTACCTAATGGTTTTTGCCGTGGCCTACAAACAATTTTAACAATTGTATTTGTTTCTTTGCTTTTATTTAGTTTATTTTTTTAACTTTTGTTCATTTTTGACAGACAGAGACAGAGCACGAGTAGGGAAGGGGCAGAGGGAGGGAGACACAGAATCCGAAGCAGGCTCCAGGCTCTGAGCTGTCAGCACATAGCCTGACGCGGGGCTTGAACTCACGAACAGCGAGATCATGACCCGAGCCGAAGTCGGAGGCTCAACCGACTGAGCCACCCAGGCGCCCCTCATTTCTTTGCTTTTAAATCCAGAAATGATCCTTGGAATCTATAATCAGAACTTCAAGTGAACATAACCCTGTATTTAAATGGTTATGGTAGTGTATCAGCTGGCCTTAAGAGTGTGAGTTACTCATGGTTTACCTTGGACAGTCCACCTGTTTCAGTTTATCATTTTATTTCCTTTCTTTCTTCAGTGTCTCTCCTTCTTCTCTCTCCTTTCCACCTCCATTGATGGCCCTGCATCCTCTTCTCTGTCTAGGCTTCTTACAGGAAAGAATTTCATACAGTAGTCATTGATTTTAATGGATAAACAACTTAAAAAAGCATCAAGGATGACCCATTCCTTCAGGAGACTGAGTCAAAAGGATAAATTTCTAAGCTTGAAAATTTCTAGGCTGGAAAGATTTAGCTTTTAGAGGGAAAACATTGTAGGGAATAAGAGGGCTTTCTCGGTACCCTTTAAACTCATCTTTACCATTTAATATAAATCCACGTAGAGAATCAATCTGTTATAAATGTTTGGTAACACTTAGATTCATATTATAAAAAAGTCAGAGCATATCTCATAAATGTAATTGTGCTCAAATTAAAAAATAAAATGAAACGAATAAATACCTGTGGGTAAGGAAAGTATTTATTACCGTAAAGCAGTATCTCTGATGCCAGAGATTCAGTATTATTTCCTTCAATTTTGCTATCAAAAATAATGGGCAGCATTATAAAACAGAAAATGGTGGATTAGACACTAAAATGTAATTCCTACTGCCCACTAGAAGGCATGGTGACACCTAGGTAGAGAGAGTTTTTTTCTTACTGGCTCTGGGATTGAGGCTGAGTCAACTCTACTTAATGCCAAAACCAACTGCCAGTTTGGTTCCTTCAGTCAAAAACATTCAGTGGGAAACAATAAGGAAACCTAATTATCTGGTATTGGATGAACCCTCAGAACTTTCTTTTTGGTAGCTCAGCCAGATGGATATAGCATGTCACTATGCAACCTGAGGTCGACCATATAAGTGGTATTTTTGGTTATATAATTTATTCATGTGCAGAACTTACATTCCCCGAATATTTTCCACTTTATTTAATCCTATTTTGTTGCTTTATACTTTAAACAAATGAGAGAATTTTTTTGACATGATAATTATTCTGTTCTGTCAAATGTTGAGAAGAAAATACCCCCTGCCCCCCCCCAAAAGGGCAAGGACCAAAGGTTAATATGCAAAAATTGCAAAGAACCCAGAAGGCTAGGCAAAGCTCTATAAAATAGGATGAAGTTCTATGAGAAGTGGAGAAGCCTCCCTAACAGCTGACGGGATGGCTTCTGTGTCTGTGAAAGAAATACACATTTGGTTTTGTAAGAACCAGTTGTCTTTTGATTCTTTCTATCACTGAGTGATAAAACAATATGGATTTTATGCTAGATTAGAAGAAAAAGAAAGGAGAATTCCTCTTACACTGCTAGTTATTTTTCCCCCTGTATGCCATGTACTATATTCTTGAAACCTTATCATATCCTTGGAGTAAGGGCACAGGAATAAGACTCAATGTACAGGCCTGTCGCTCCCATTAGATTTCAGAGTTTATGATTTGACATACATATTGGAATATATGTCATCAAATGGCATGCCCTCCTGAGTGGCTGAGGATGACAGTGAGTATATGAATCTGTGCCATGATTTCGGAAGATGTCCCTGACTCAGTTCAATGTTAACCGCAGTTGATGATATCTCTCTCTTAACTCTATTAATAACATTTCAACTCGTGTAACAAACAGAGGATTGCATATTGTAGATAAAGGTAGGGCTGTTCTTGTGACTCCACACACCTGTACTCTCCTGGTACCTTTTGTTCACAGAGATATCACCATTTGTGCTCAAACAGAATAGCATTACAAAGTCGACTGACTCACGGGGCAGGAAAAATAAGTTCATATGCCAGTATGAATGGAATTGTAGAGGGGAAGCTGTGGAGGAGAAAAAATATGGGAAAGACATTTCTGATTTATCAAGATAGGAGAAAGGGTACTTCATTTTGTCACGCACCCTGCAATTCACACAGCGTACGTGACTACTGGGTGTATTCTAGGTGCACAGGGTCTTACTGGTACTCAACTTTAGAGTATTTATCTCGCAGAAAAATAGAACATGGCAAAGAAAGAGTGCTTGCAGGATTGGTAGTAGTTGTTGTTTTTTTTCTTAATATCTTTGTACTGTGGAAAGTTTCAAAGTATACAAAACTAGAGAGGGATGGTGTAATAAACCCCCATATGCTCAGTTTCAGTAATTATCATACAAGGCCAGTCTTGTCTCAGCTATACTTGTTCAGATTATTGAAACAAATCCTGGACATTATGTCATTTTATTCATAAATAGCTCAGTATGTATCTGTCGAAAAAAGGACTCTTTAGAACACAAATTTCTACACCACACTTTAAAAATAATGATTCCTTAATATTACCAAATATAAAGTCAGTGTTCAATTTCCCCCAGTTATCTCATTATTTTTAGTTTTATGTTTGAATTACGATCGTAATAAGATCTGCCATTGCAATTTGTTGGCATGTCTCTTTAAAATTTTTTTATTAAAAAATTTTTTAGTGTTTATTATTTTTGAGAGAGAGAGAGAGAGAGAGAGACAGAGTGTGAGCGGGGGAGGAGCAGAGAGAGAGGGAGGGAGACACAGACTCTGAAGCAGGCTCCAGGCTCTGAGTTGTCAGCACAGAGTCCGATGCGGGGCTCAAACTCGCAAACTATGAGATCATGACCTGAGCTGAAGTCGGACGCTTAACCGACTGAGCCACCCAGGTGCCCCTCTTATGTCTCTTTTAATTTATAAAAGGTCCTTCAGTCAAAGTCAGTCTTTCTTTCTCTCCCTCCCTTGCTCCCTCCTTCCCTCATTGAAATTTATTTATAGAAGAAACTAAGTGTTTTTTCCTGTAGCATTTCCTCTAGTCTGGATTCTACTGATCATGTCCCCTCGGTGTTAACATCTTTCTCCCTCTTCTCTACTTCCTGTAAACTCACAGTTACATCCCAAGCTTTGATCAGATTTAGGTTCACTGTTTTAAGAATAATACCTCACTGATGCTATGGTTTATTTCCTTCAGGAGGCACAAGGTTTATTTCTGACTTGCCTACATTTATTAATTGCTTACATGCTGTAAAATGGATGTTTTCTACTTCTATCATTCTTTCATTATTTATTATCTCTGTTAATTCTACGCAGACAAACTTCCCCTCATTGTTTATTTGCTCACCCTGAAGTACAGTTCATATAGGAAGGGCAGGACATGTGGGTGAGTTTTCTCTTTAGTTACTAGTTTTCAGAGTAATGATTTTGCTTCTCAGAATCTTCCAAGGGTGACCCGTGAGCTTTTGTTTGTGCGATTTTGAATATTGTTTTTGTTAAAAGATGAAATTATTATTTTTATTGATGCTTAAATTTCCTCATCTTTGGTCAGTGGTTGTTTTTTCACGTTGGTACCTTAATTCTTTTGACATGCTCTATAACTTTCTTGCTTTTTGCCGTAACAAGATGTTCGAGGCCTATCGTGTATCTTGGGCTTCAAGTTTGAAACAGGCTATTTCTCCAAGAAGCTCTGGTTACTTTAGGGGTAGTATCCCCGTGCGTTATCTGTGCATATTTAATTAACAAATATGTTCAAACTTCTGACTATCACAGCAATCCATTATCTATAATATTTGCTTTTCATTAAATCCATGCAGATTTCATATACAAGTTTTAGAAAAGAGATGGAAATATTTGAGAAGCAAAAATATTCTAAGCTTGAAAACAGAAAAATTATCCTTGTGAGAAACTTCTAACTCCGTTTTTCTTTTGAAGGGCTTTAATAATGCATCCACTTATATTATTAACATATTTTCTTTCCTCCCTAATTCATAGGCGGTATATACATATGCTTCTATATCTATGTATACACATATCCATTCATCGCTCATCTGCAGGACCATCCATTCATCCATCCGTCTCAGGGTTATTTTGGGAAGTTGCCTGGTGAATAGTTAGGTTACGACTCACTTTTCCACTTGGAGATATGGGTAGAAACAAAAGTACCTTTTTGAATCTAGAGGTTATATATTAGAAAGGATACCTGCCTGCATGTTCTTAAGCATGTTTTGAAGATCTTCAGTTTCAGTGTTTGTGTTTGAATTAAGTGGGTATTAGCAATGTGTGTTGCCCTTAGAATGGTGTGGTGAATCCAGAACTGGGCAAATAGCTAGTCCTTTATCGTGCCTCTAAGTTGGCAACTAATCCCTGATAGCTATCTCAGATTTATTTTCAAACAACAGGGGTACTTCTCTGTGTTAGTGAAGGACACAGTCTAGGAAGAATAAGTATTCTTTCGTCTGTTGTGAGCCTGTTTCTTCTCTTTGTTTCTTCTCTTCTCTCACCTCAACTCCTTTTCCTTCTCATTTCTTTAATTGCCAGTTGGATTAGCAATAAAATGACATTCTGTTTATGAATGTATTCTTTGTCACCGTGTCTTATTGAACCAATTGTTCTCTTAACAGCCTGGAGAAACACATGTTGTCACATACTGAAGAGAGGGAATACAAGTGCGATCAGTGTCCCAAGGCATTTAACTGGAAGTCCAATTTAATTCGCCACCAGATGTCACATGACAGTGGAAAGCACTATGAATGTGAAAACTGTGCCAAGGTACAGTGAATTTGTAGACTACTTGGCCCCTCTCTGTCATCCTGCTCTCTCTTAATCCATCACTTGCTATGATATATAAAAACAACCCTTGAGAGGGGAAACTATAAATATCTTGAGAAAAGTAGACTGAGTGTTGTATGCTAAAAGGCATTAGTACAGTGTATAAAAACACTTAGTGGGTACCCTTTTATTTTTGTAAGGAGGAAGTGAGGCTTAATGGTGAGTTACAGAACTAGGTGTCAGACATCCTTGGTAAATTCCTGGTTCCGCTACTGGCTTGCCAGTGTGGGGTTGTTTTATAGCCTTATGGAGAATGAAAATTGTATCCAATGCACATTACTGATTTCTTTTAATAGCAGTTTGCGAGGAAGTCACATAAAGTTTCTGAATGCCTATTCAGAAAGAATAGGAGACTCCTACATTTGCAGATTTTTCCACCCAAGTCCCCACCATAAATCATGACTTGGTTCTAATTAAGAGCACAGTGTCTTAGTGGCCTGCCTTAGTGGCCACTGCTGAGCAGCATAAGGGTGTAGTGAAGCACTCTACCTTGACCATGACTCTGAAACATGGAAACAGTAGTTCACATCATTTAATGTTCATGGCTCTCAATTAACTAAAAGGTGCGCTGATGTCATTGAAGTCGATTTCTATTTCCAAAACCTTTTTATAGCATTTGAATATCTTTCTTCATGCCAGTGGAAATTGTGATATTTGAAATTATCTTTAGAGATGCTCTGCTGCCAGAAGTGTGGGTGACTTTTGCTCTTCTCTTCTCTTCTCTTCTCTTCTTTTCTTCTTTTTTTAGTACAGTGTTTAAAGGAATGGTTTTAGCTTAATGGTACCTTGCTTGAAACAGTGTTAGCATTATCCCTGGGAGAACTCCTTGAATAGATTTGAGATACTTTCGTAAAAATCCCCCCAATTTCGAACATAGTGTGTTTTGGTTTAAAGGATGGAAGTAACATACCATTTTAAATAATGTCTTGGCTGGCATTTTATTTTTCAACCCTAATCACTCTAAATGGGATCAAGAAGATCTTGACTGTGGTCTGTCATGCCATTAATTATTTCGTTCAACTGATACCGATGGACATTTCCTGCTAAGGATATAGATCTGAATAATTTACAGTCCCTCTCCGAGAGGAGCTCATGCTTTGGGAATATGACTTTCTTTTGGTCTTTGGGGAAAACAAATAAACAAAAACAAAATAAATAAACAAAATTCCTTCTTGAGTCATTCCTGGTCTTCGTTATTGTGTCCTTGAATTAAGTTTCTTGATTAATCAGTACTCATTTCCTAGCAGGTTTTCACGGACCCTAGCAACCTCCAGCGGCACATTCGCTCTCAGCATGTTGGTGCCCGGGCCCACGCATGCCCGGAGTGTGGCAAAACGTTTGCCACTTCGTCGGGCCTCAAACAACACAAGCACATCCACAGCAGTGTGAAGCCCTTTATCTGTAAGTTTTTAACACTCCAGCCCTCCTTCCTGCATCTGTCTCTCATCCGAAAGGCACTGTGATCAGGAGATGGCCACATGGCCATAGAAGGGTCTCTGCATTAGCTATTTATGGTCCAATCCAGTTGGGCTATTTTTCTATTACAAGAACATCTTTTACACCCAGATCCATGGTATCTTGTTTATAATTCCTGGGGTGTTTTCTATTAGATGAAATCAATAACAAGTAGAGAAAAGAGAAGTCGTTAAATAATGAAAGGGAAGCCTCTCCAGGTTGTAGGGTTTAATAGAGAGAACCAGATTTGTCTTCCACTGAAAATGGTCATGGCTTTGTAAAACAGCAAAGGCAAATGCCATAAATAAGATGAAGTGATAAAAACCTATTCTGGATCAGAAAGGCTGGAAGAGCCCCACTTGTCAAGTAGGCTGTGACTGTGAGTGAGTGAGTGAGTGAGTGTGTGTGTGGGGGGGGGGAGAGGGAGGGGGGAATAAGACTCCCCTTAATCTACACATTGTTACCAATCACCGGCTGCAGGTTGGTAAGAACTACCAGTTACTTGAAAAGCAGAACATTTTCACTTTGATGGTGGACACGCTGCTTCTATAAGCCACTATACTAAAGCAAATTTACTGGCAGTGTGTGTTCAGAAGACATCCAATCTGACCACCTACCTAGAAGGTCCCTGTACAGAGCACTTTAGTAACACACTCCACATAAAGTAAAACTCCGCGCTCATTTGCTTCTTCCGTCCACCCACTCCTGTTCCCTGTATTGTGCTGAAATATTTCATAAAGCAAATCAGTTGTTTTCAGTCGATCTGAGCAATGACTCTGGACTTCTTTTGATCCATTGCTCAGCTGGGCTTATAAACACTGACTCACTGAGTTGCACTACAAACTTTAAGACTGATTTTGTATGCAGATGAGCATGGAAATGATCGAGGCATACTCAGTAGTTGGCAAAACCTCTGACATGGGAACTCTTAGAAAACATTTTTTTTTTTTTCTGACAAATACTCAATAATTTGTAGTAGGTATATGAGACACTACTACAGGACCTGATGGGCAAAAACATAATTTTTGGTGCCAACGCACAGATGCCAGAGACTAACTCTCCTCATTTTTAGCTCGACACAGTCCTCTTTTGTGCTTCCAAGCAACAGGAGAGCTTTTTTTTCCCCTTTCCAGCTTAAACTAGAGTCTTGTTTTGCTCCTACAGGGTTCTTCTGTACCCTGGGTGGAGTGAAGATGACCAGCTGATAAACAAAAGGGTGCTCTAGTCTCCCTTGCGGGGAGCTCTGTTAGAAATCACAGGAAATAAAGTATACAATAGACATTTTAGACTTCTTGTCTCATAAAGGCGTTTCGGACTCTAGGTCGTGACGCCCTTAAAAATGTACTTTGTAGTGTCACAGGCATAAATAACTCATGTATTTCTGATTCCTCAGAAACAAATTTTGGTACGTTTATTGTGTCTTGGTGGGAAAAAATAGACTGAACGGATTCTCTATTTAATGACTTAATGATTTCTCTATTATTTAAGCTAAAAGTTGGAAAATATAGATTCCTATTATCTAAGGTTCTGAGATCTGGAATTTTAATTGTGTTGAAATCAAGTGTTTCATTTTAAAGCACTATAGGGTGTCCCTTTCCAATCAGCTTGCACAACTATTTGCCACAAATGGATTTTCAGTAATTATTGGTAAATTTAAATAGCAGATGGAATTCTTCAAATGTAAAATCTGACAGAGAACCATGGGGTAATTATGAATAATAGCCATGTAATTTCAGAACAAAAGAGGAGAGTTGGTGTGGAGATTGGGAGTGGAGGAGGTTCACCTAGAGTTGATATGTGTTTCTCACCAGAAGGCCACACACCACGATTTACCCCCACTGGTGTGTTTATGGCAACTGTCTCTTATTACAGTGTACCGCCAAGCTTGAGCCCAAAGTCACCAGTGCTAAGGTAATTACTCACTGCCTTTGCAGAAACCTCCAGCCTTCCCAAATAGAAACCACATGCTCTAATAGGCTGAACATATTCAAAATACCTCTTAATTTGTTTAATAAGTAGAAAAATGCAATGTTAACTGCTGGCTAATTCCTATTACTGAGAAAATTACAGTAGAGTATAGACTTCAACATCAATTGAGCCGTTTACCTGGAGGCCTGGTGGTTAGTGGTGGGCCAGGCCAGACATTCAAGTGAGGAAAACAAAGCCTCCGCCTAAGGAAACATCCCAGATTCTCTGTTCTTAAGACCTGACACAGACATCGCTCATCTGTGTAACACGGGGTGGCAACCAGGAAAGTCTAATGCACCTTCTGTTACTCCGATATAGAGAAGCTCCTGATTTTCTTCAATCCATCCAGGTATAAGAAAGGAATATAGAGAGCAACATTTCTTTGCCAAACACTTGCAAACCTTTCAAAAGTTTATGCCGTGGTTGAATACCCATCAAGACGTTTTCTCAACGCCTTTTAATGCCCAGAGGAGAGGTGTTACTTTCTTGATGAGTGAACTTTTATAATTCCAACGACATTTTATTTACTATTTCTTGTTATTGCTCATAGCTGAATTAGTATAACCAGCGGAAGCCTCATGTTTCTACCCTCTACATCATATGGTTTTAATTAGTGTATCAAAGAATTTAAATAGCATGTGTATTTATTGTATATGGTTACTAGTATATACTTTTAAAGTAGTCTCTGGTCAATATATTCCAGTAGAATAATTTGAAAAGAAATCACTCACATCTTCTCTTCCCATTAAAATGCATGTTACAGCCTCTATAATGTCATGAATCATCCCACAGTTGAAAGCTCCTTTACTATTACTAAGTGCAGTGATATATGTAGCAATGCATTTTAATCATTAGTAGTAAAAGAAATATTATGGAATCACTTGGTACTTCCTGTTTGGTGGTGTGTGGGATAATCCAACTTTTGGGTGAGTTTTGCATGATTGAACATCTATAAAATCTCCTTCGAATTTTTTTTTTTCAACTATTACTGCTTTAACTTAGGAGCTCAACCACTCTGCGCTCAAAGGCAGCCGTCACATGAAAGCAATAAATGTCGTATTTTGTCTTCAATTTAATTTCTTATATAAATTTGTTTCAGTAATCACCAACAAGGCATATCATGTTTCTGCATGTATCAAACGTGCACGGGATTGTTAAAGTAAGCTCACACATAAAGCGGATTCACCTCTACTAAAGTCAGATAAAAAAATGTGATGCTTAGGAAATGGATACTATAATCCTGCCGGACTGCGAAGTGAGGGGAATTCTTACCCAGCAAAGGAGTTTTTAAAGGTTACGAAGTTTGGTCTTAAAATACACTTAGATCTGTTCTCTCATCTGTGAGGAGGAAGATGTTCTACTTTTTTGGCAAATTTTCCGCGAAGAGGGTTCTTTCCCAGCCGTGCCCTGCCGTGTTCTTTCTGGATTAGAGCACTCAGAACACTCTCCCTGCTTACCATAGTTGGCTAACCCACATAGAAGTCAAGCCCTGAGATAACCGGCGAAGATATGACAACAAGTGGACGTATTTCCCAAGGACGGGGGTTTCATAAATGCAGGAAGGTTAGCACAACCACTGGTGTGAGGGGAAGTCAGAGGACGTGATCATAGTTCATGGGAACCAGCAATGCAGGATGGACCACATTCAATTTAGCTTCCTTTGCAGGCTTAAAATAGAGCCATTGTAAATTATGTCAGTCTTTCTCAAATCATGAAAATGATTGTTAAAAATGTCTCAGAATACACAATGTGCATTGTTGTGTGGCTTTGATGTGTGAATGATGAGAGCATATGATATAATACAAATTAAATAATGGTAGGGCAGTCACAGGCTTTTTCCCCAGGGGGAGAGGGAATGAAGGTAAAGTTTCTGGTCGAGGGAAAGGCTGTTTTATTTTGTTTTGGTGCCTACGACTTAGAAGTCTTTAAGTGGTCTAAAATTTTAAAGGGGTTCCTGTTATGTTTTATGTTCAGTACGCCTTGAGACTTGAATTTGTAAGATTCTATGAGGGTAGCAATGGGGTGGGAAGTCAATGCATGCTGGAATTGGACTTTGCTATAAATATTTAAGTACACAAATATGATGAAAAAATATTTTGCAATGGGGATGACAAAATATTTAAATATATTTATATATGAAATATTTGTGCTGCCTCAAGACATTTGTCAGGTTGGATGCCTTGCTTTGGAATCTAGTGACATGGGGTTTTCTGTGTTGGGAGTACCCAGATTCGTACCTCCAACAACTTTTCCTGGCTTCCTAATTGCAATTTTGGGTAAACCAATTGTGATATTTGCTAAATTCAGAAGCAATTGCCATAAAGCCTGAGATTCTCTTTTGTTGTTTGCACACAGGTGAGGTCTGCCATAAATCCTATACTCAGTTTTCAAACCTTTGTCGTCATAAGCGCATGCATGCTGATTGCAGAACCCAAATCAAGTGCAAAGACTGTGGACAAATGTTCAGCACTACGTCTTCCTTAAATAAACACAGGAGGTTTTGTGAGGGCAAGAACCATTTTGCGGCAGGTGGATTTTTTGGCCAAGGCATTTCACTTCCTGGAACCCCAGCTATGGATAAAACGTCCATGGTTAATATGAGTCATGCCAACCCGGGCCTTGCTGACTATTTTGGTGCCAATAGGCATCCTGCTGGTCTTACCTTTCCAACAGCTCCTGGATTTTCTTTTAGCTTCCCTGGTCTGTTTCCTTCCGGCTTGTACCACAGGCCTCCTTTGATACCTGCTAGTTCTCCTGTTAAAGGACTATCAAGTACTGAACAGACAAACAAAAGTCAAAGTCCCCTCATGACACATCCTCAGATACTGCCAGCTACACAGGATATTTTGAAGGCACTATCTAAACACCCACCTGTAGGGGACAATAAGCCAGTGGAGCTCCAGCCCGAGAGGTCCTCTGAAGAGAGGCCCCTTGAGAAAATCAGTGACCAGTCAGAGAGTAGTGACCTTGATGATGTCAGTACGCCAAGTGGCAGTGACCTGGAAACAACCTCGGGCTCTGATCTGGAAAGTGACATTGAAAGTGATAAAGAGAAATTTAAAGAAAATGGTAAAATGTTCAAAGACAAAGTAAGCCCTCTTCAGAATCTGGCTTCAATACATAATAAGAAAGAATACAGCAATCATTCCATTTTCTCACCATCTTTAGAGGAGCAAACTGCGGTGTCAGGAGCTGTGAATGATTCTATAAAAGCTATTGCTTCTATTGCTGAAAAATACTTTGGTTCAACAGGACTGGTGGGGCTGCAAGACAAAAAAGTTGGAGCTTTACCTTACCCTTCCATGTTTCCCCTCCCGTTTTTTCCAGCATTCTCTCAATCAATGTACCCATTTCCTGATAGAGACTTGAGATCGTTACCTTTGAAAATGGAACCCCAATCACCAAGTGAAGTAAAGAAACTGCAGAAGGGAAGCTCTGAGTCTCCCTTTGATCTCACCACTAAGCGAAAGGACGAGAAGCCCTTGACTCCAGTCCCCTCCAAGCCTCCAGCAACACCTGCCACAAGCCAAGACCAGCCCCTGGATCTAAGTATGGGCAGTAGGAGTAGAGCCAGTGGGACAAAGCTGACCGAGCCTCGTAAAAACCACGTGTTTGGGGAAAAGAAAGGAAGCGGCATTGAACCAAGACCAGCATCAGATGGTTCCTTGCAGCATGCTAGACCCACTCCTTTCTTTATGGACCCTATTTACAGGTAAGGGTGGACAGGAGACGATTAAATGTGGACGACGTGTGGACAAAGGGCAGGGTTTACAGTTGAAAGCCATGGCTTTTAACAAACCATTTTTGTTATTATTACAAGGCAGAGAGTAAAGTTGTTTGATCTAGTGAATTCATTTTTTATTCAGACGGTCAACTCATTAAGTTTGGACTTATTTTTGGATGTCTCTGAATTTGGGGTTTTGGATGAGGCCCACAGAGTTCTTTCCCCTGACAATAAATTTATTTTTGAACACATTTTTTAAGTGGAAAATATGGGAAAGCCATATTTAAAGCAAGCTGTCAAGTGGCAGAAGAATGAGGCTCCTGAAGGATTAATGCAAATATGTGTGGGTACTCAAGCGGGTCAGGATATTTGGAATGAGGTGGGGTGTAGAACAGCATGCGTTTTCTCTTTGTTAACCGACCAACACATCCTTAATAAGTACCGCTCAGATTCTGTTTCTAAATAAATCTCCTAGGAAGCCAAAGTAAGTGAAATATTAATCACAAAAATGTTTTGTGTATAATGTGAGTGGCTGGTTTTGAAAGACACGTCACTGTTTAATACCTTCGTTATCCAGTTTTCTTTGATGCATCCAAAAGTTCTTTGGGGGGGGAAACATATATGCTTAATAAAAAGCCTCATAGACAGTATTCTGTTAACACTCACTTGACATTCAGAATGATTTATTTATTTTTTAAATACCAGCTTTCTTTAAAAGTATGAATAATAGTAATTATGCTTATTGTGTATTTTAAATATTACCAAGCATTTTCACATCTACTTTCTCATTCAAGTCTTGAACAATGTCAAGAATTAATGGAAGGCATGGATAATTGCTTATTGGACTTGTTTAAGATGAGACTATTTTCGTATTTTTGCCTGATTCTCTTTCACGAACAAGTTTGTGCTACTCTTTCATTCAACAGTACTCATTGAGTTCCTATTACTTAATAAGTACTAGAGCCGCAAACTCTTTTCACCAAAGATTCCTTTTCTACCTGTATTATCTATAATACATTAACTAAGAAATACTGCCGGTATGCTGAGCGCTACCCCACCTCCCCGCCCCCCCCCCAGCTTGAAGGGGATTGAAAAGGACAGCGCAAAAATATTTTCCAAGCCATCAGTACCATGCCTGTGCACTTTTTCCCAATTATTATGTCTTAATTCTTGTGGCAGTCTCCATAAGAGAGGTAAAAGAAGGGAAAACAGAACTTCCATATTTGGGGTGTAGATTGTGTGTTACCCATTGCCAGTGAGGTTGTATTTCCAACTCAGTGATACATCTCAGGCCTTTGTGAAGATAATCCCTTAGACTTTTTTTTTTTTTTTCTCAGACCCTCCCAGTGGCAATGGGTTTCCAATTCCGCCACACACCTATTACACTCTTCTCCATCATATCCTAACCCTCTCTGCCCCTTGCTTACGCAAAACTCAGTCTTCTCCCTGGTGTTTCAATCCGAATAAAGGACCTAGGCCTGTCATTCTACCCAAGTCATGAAATGCCTAAACACCAGTTTTAGTGCAAGACCTGAGTTGAAATCTCAGCTTTCCCATGTCTTAAAGTTGTTCTTTTTTTGTTTTTTACTTCATAGAATGGGTATAAGAGGACCTGTTTCAGTAAGTGACATAGTGTATGCAAAACATAGCATCTATAAACTTTCAAGAAGTGGTAGCTGTTTTTATTAATTTTGATTCTATTTTAGAAGCGTGCTTATTCAGCGGTTCTTAAAAAGAAATGTATCAACAGTTGGTAAAAGAAATTAATTTAATCCATGATGTCACTTCCTGCATACTTAATAGAAAATAGAATAACAAACATTTAGAAAGCAGAAGGGATATGCCGATAATTTTTATATTTCTCTATCTTCAAAATGTTCCTCTTCCTTTTCCCTCCATCCCCTTTTGCCTGCCCTGTTTATCAGCAGTGGCATCCAAAAGAGGGACCTCAAAGAGAGGGGAGCAGAATGCATAGGTGCTTAGAAACTCTCCTGCCCTCATTGGCAAGTATGGGGGAAATATAACGAATGTCTAGGGGAACACTTTCTTGGCAGAAAATGACTTTAATTTTCAGAATGAGCTCTGTCCTCATGATTTCAAAATCATCAAGCCTTCTTGTCTGCATTTGAAATGGAAAGGTACAAATCTGTAACCAAGCCTCCGGTTTCATGACTCTTCAGTTTTTATATTTCCTCATTATTATTGTTACTAGTCACCCAATAGGATTTTACCATTGTGAATAGGACCTTCTTTCTATGAGCGCCTAGAAGTGCCATGAGTATTCTTCAAGAGCTGAACAGATGTCTTTATATTTTTATTAGTGTGCTTCCCAGAAATCTACCATTTGTTTTATTGTTAGCTGTTTAAATGTCAGTAATTATGTAGCGATTGATATATGAGACTGATTCATCTTCAAAAACTAATTTTAACCTTTCAGAGTAGAGAAAAGAAAACTAACTGACCCACTTGAAGCTTTAAAAGAAAAATACTTGAGACCTTCGCCAGGATTCTTATTTCACCCACAAGTAAGTATTTTGAATTTGAGACTTCAAGCTTGTAAACTAACTTGTTGATCCTGAAAAGCAGGTGCAATGAAATGAAAGAAATCTTGAGAACATTAGGATTTCCTATGACGCTGGTGTGGAAGAACACAGGAAATTCTAGCAGAATTAAAACCCAAACTCTTTAAAGAAAAAAATTAATATATGTGGAAAAATAACATGTTTTGGGGTGTAAAATTATTGTCTCCTGCTAACTACTTACCGATCCAAAGTATATTTTGGAGTGAACAAAATTCAGTTAAGAAAATAAATATTGAAGTTTTTTTGTGTGTGTGTTTAAAAATTACTGATAATAAGAGATGGGTCAGACTGTGACTCGTCCCAAACTCATGAAGGTCCTTGAAGTCCTTTAGTGCTTAGATAAAAAACAGGAAATGAGTCTACCTGACAAGTTGTTACCATAGAGGGTGAAGGAATTTATCTAGAGACCACTAGGCATTCCAGCGAAGTTCTGTAATTGCACAAGAATTTACCACAATACACAGAGCTATTTGCTGAATGGGGCTGTGTCCATTTATCAAAATATATACAGTTTCTCATCACAAGAAGAATACAAAGCAGTGCCATCTAATTGGCTCATTTCTATCTCCTTACGTATTTGGTTATTTTTAAAAACTGGTTTACCTATCAATCAAAATGTAGAGAATTGTATTGAAAGAACAAATATACAAACATCTTAAACGTTTTTTTTTTTTTTTAACCTGATATTTTGTTTTCCTTATTTCTGATTTTAAAGGTTATAAGCTCTGGTCTTTATAGATGGTAAGCAAAATTTTTATGAAAATGCTTAAAATCAGTGAACTAATTTATTGTGTTTCAACATATTCAAACTAAAAATTGTGCTCCTCTAATAAAACTGGTGGAATTTTATGCAAGATGTCTTATAGAAAGTTGTGAGGTAATTAAATTATCTTGGAATGTGACTCTCTCTGCCCTTCTACCCTCTCCCCTTCTGCTACCTTTTCGTCCATTTTTCAAGTACTTTCCCAACGTCCCGAATAACAGAGTATGAGAACTGAAGTACTATCTTCTGGTTAGCTGGAGAAATCTATCATTGTTCAAAAATTCTCTCTATTTCAAAGTGAGGAAATTCATGATTTAGTAGTAAAAGGGTTAGAAATATTCCAGTCACTATTCATTTTATGTGGAAAGGCTAAGGAATGATATGATTTTTATAATTACCTTATGGAAAAGAAAAGAGTTATAAAATAATAAATGTTTATCAGGTATTTATATTTTACATGTAGGTTGATTTAAATTGCACTTTTAGGCCTCATGGGCTAAGGAAGATGAACATTGCATGCATTTTGTGTCAGATATTGTACGAAAAGTGTATCTTTTTGATAGTTACTTTCTGATTATAACTGAACGCTCACAGGGATATTATAGTTATATATGTTTAGTTATAAGAATCAAATTGTTTCCATATTCTAATTATCTTTAAAATTTAGTAACTAATCACTTCAAAATGAAGTGCTATGGGTACATGGTGTAACGGATGGAAAAAAGATGGGATTCAGGGTCCTTGAGTGACAGTCTATCTGGCTCTTAGTTCCTTATCTGTAGGATGAAGGAGTTGGGTGTAAAGTCCCTATTCTCTCTGAAATTCAGATTTTTAACTAGCCAAAGTAAATTTCCTAGTTCATAAGATGAACAATTTTGCCTACCAATAACTCTACATGTGCATACAAGTGTTACAGTATGTGCATATTTTTAATCACATAATATAAGAAAATGTGCTATCTTTTATTATTTCCAAAGTGAGTGAAGGATCACAAATGATGAGATGTATGTGCAATACTTGGAGAACAGCAGTCATTCCCTCAGAGCCTCGCAAACATGCCTGTAGGAGCAGAGTGGCAGTGTGTGTTTCCAGAATGTCAAGTCTTGGTGGAAGTGACTGCCTATTGCTGCTATTAGAACAGGACCCATGAGTGCTAATCAACATATTTAACACCTCATATGTCATGAATACTGACCAATCCGAATGGACTCCTGGAATTCTGGAGCAGGATCTTGGAAGTCCTTGCTGCACCAATGTTAATGCCGCAGTTGTTGGCTGGTGGGCTGTCTGAAGGGTCTTTTGAGATGAGGCCAGGACGGTAGGGGGGCAAGTCAGGGTTCTTGGAGCAGAGGCTGTTTACCAACTACTACAGAAATATTTTATTATTTTTATAAACATCGTAGCTGTTTTCATGTGTAATGGCCGTATATCACTGGGCTATAGGTGGAATAAAGACTGTCACCTGGGAGAAGCTTGGGTCACCCTATTTCCATCAAGCCTTCAGACCAAATAGTCTGCTCTTTCAGAAAATCTGCCTCAAATGTCCTGAAGTTTCAGCAGAATTCTTCTGTTCTTTCTAGTACTCTATCAATTCCATCCTAGCCTCAAGATCTCCTTTCCCATAAATGAACGCAAACAAAACACAGACAACCTGCCAGGATTTGGGGGCAAAAATGACTGCTTTGTGGCTGCTTATTAGCAAAAACGCTCAGGTTTGGACCAACGCAGTTCATCTCTCTGAGCCTCTCTATCAGCGTAATGGGCACACCCCACCAGCTTTACCTGGGTGGCTGTATGGGTTCGTGTTAATGTACATAACATGGTACACATCGTGCCTGGCAAGTGGAAGGACCTAAATGAGGAAAAGCTCTCATTATTAGTGAATGCGGAAGTATCCCATTTCGAATGTAAAGAAACGTTAGTAAAATGACCTCCTGCCATCCCCTGAGCCCACTTTCTTTAGGGGAGCTCTGATGTGTCTAGAAGTACTTAGAAAGATGCTTAATGTGTTCTTGGTACTGCCTCATTGGGCAGCAGTAAGGGTGGCACAGAGCAGAAGGCCAAAATGGAAGGCTTTGCCTCTGCTCCCAGGCCTTGCCTTTATTTTGTAGCTAAATAAATGCTCGGGTAAGACTATTCATTACTTCATTTTCCAATTTAAAATACACTGGAGCAAATCACATGGTCCCTCTGGGGCTTCTGTATGTTTGTCTTCCAAATGAGAATAATGCTTTCCCTATGTATTTCTCAGGGTAATAATAATAATATCATCATCATGTATGAGTAAGGGAGAAGCAGAGAGAGAGGGAGAGAGAGAGAATTCCAAGCAGGCTCTGCACTGTCAGCACAGAGCCTGACGAGGGGCTCAAAGTCATGAGCCGTGAGATGACCTGAGCCAAAGTCGGATGCTTAATCAACTGAGCCACCCAGGTGCCTCAAGGGGAACACATACTCTTAATGCTTTAGAGAAAACATAGAAATATATATATCTATATATCTATATATAGATATAGATATAGATATATAGATATAGATATATAAATTCTTGGTAGGGGTATTCTCTGGGCAAGTCTGATTTTATAACTTTTGTATGTCTTTGTATTCTACCCAGCATATTCCTCCCCAGGGCACAATTCTTAATCAATGAAAGGTGAACACCTCAATAGATATTTTAATTCGATATTGATATTTTATTGAATTTTATTACAAGATTATTAGGCCATCTCACTGACTTTTGGAATAATAATACATATTTTTAAAAATCTTGTCAAAAATGTCTATAAGATATAAGAACACATACACCAAAATTAAAAGATAATTGCTATTTTGTTTTGTTTTGTTTTTTGTTTTCATTTTCAGGGTCTAAAGTCCTCACTCATTTCATTCTAAGAAGTATGTTTGCTGTATCAGGCCACTAGAGGACTATTTATATTTCTGTTTTTCTTTTAGAAATAAGTTAGTTAAATGTAAGGTACAAATATGTACTATAGACGTTCTTCCTAGAAATGTGGTTGAAAATTGTTTGGGGAGTCTTAGTCTAGATTATAATTTTGAAAAAGAATGACAGCCACAAGTAGGTGAGACGGAGGGGATGGGATTATTTTGCGATCTCTGGAAAGTCCATTTCATTGGCTACTTTGTGTTTTAGGTATTTGGCATTTACATTGCTAGCTTTTTCAAATTGCCATAGAAATCATTTGGTAATTGTGTTACTGTAAAACTGGCTATTCCTTGATTTGCCTATATTTTAAATATATTTTTGGTTATTAGTACATTTTATTTCCAGATGTTTGGCTTTGTGTATATCTGCAACAGAAACTCTGTTTCTGTCCTTTATGCCTTCATTTTTATTCTCTTCTTTTTAAAGTGTCTGACTACCCTGTTACTGTATCCCATAGAACTGGGAAAAAGTTAGTCTTTTTCCAAGTTATCTTTTATATATTGATGTGAAAATTACTTAAGTCTTTTGCCCTTCTTCTTCTATTTTGCTTTTGACAAAGTGTTTCTTATTGTTAGATTTCCTCTTCAATAAATCTTTTACCCTTAAAAAACTATGTATCTTCCTTATTAAAGACACCATAACTTATAAAAGCAAGATATAGCTCCTTTACCCAAGCAAAATGATAACTTTAAGGATATAACGTTTGTGTTTCCTGGAAGAGCTCCCAGCTCACTGAAGTTTTCCCAAGTGATTCTTGTCATAAGTTGACATAGGTAACTTTTAATTAATATCCTTATGTGTTCTGACTGCTAATGGTCTGAGTCCCATGCTTGTAAAAGTCAGGTAGTGCATTTCCCAGCACATTACCTTGTTGTTACTTAATAATTCACGTTCGAGTAAATCTCTTATTTTCTTTCTTATTAACATTATAAAAATGCAAGAGACTAGATTTTTTTTCAGGAAATTGCTTAAGTTTTATTTATTAAAGTTTAGGAATCTTGTTTTACAGTGAGTAAGAACAAATAAAAAGGAAGTGTCTACTTTGCTATTTAAGATTTGGTGGTAGTAGGTAGTGTTTGGCTTTCTTGGAAGAAAGAACAGTCTGGTTTATAACCTTGATTCTAAAATTTAATTTAGGTAAATAGAGGAAATCCAGCAGTGTTATAAAAACATTTAAGTTTCATTTCCAAAGCCTTTACTCAAGGTACAGTTACATGATAAGCAAAAATTACAAAGTCCGTATAAATGTTAATTTCTCAAAGGATAGATTGCAATAAAGATACTGATACAGAAGTAATTTTTTGTTTTTGTTTCAATTTTGCTCCCAGTTCCAACTGCCTGATCAGAGAACTTGGGTAAGTTTCCTACTTATATTTTTGACTCAAATAATGTAACATTAAAAGGAAAACAACTTATATTATAAAGTGCTGTACAGATGATAAAGGATTCTGAGCCACTTTCCATTAAATGATATGGCTTCGGCGGATAGTTTTCCCGCTTGGTCAAGCTGCAAAATCCCTTCCGTTTTAATTGGGCATTTAGTGTGCTAGAAATTGTTTACAGAAAGAAGTTTATTTTATAAATGTGACCCATTCCATGTAATTATACCTTGATGTAGAACTCCTTCTCGGCACTTGGGAGCATGTTGTTAAAACAGCCTTCGAAATGGGTCACTAAGTGGAAACAACCATTATTTGGGGGAGCCTATATCAGCATGTTAAAGATGCTTTTGATAAAGCCTTCAAAAGGTTAAAACCTGAACCTACATGTAGACACAAGCTGACATTGGAATCCACATCCGTATATCCCAGGGCAGAACTTGGTTCTGGTTATTTGGAATAATAAGACTAAATGTTTAGAAATCCATGTCTAACTAGGAAATGGATCTTTTAGCCTTGGGTTTCACTTCCTCAAATTTGTTTCTATTTCCAGATACAGTCAGTCGTCAGGTAGTGATGCTAGGTATTAGCTTTCTTTTTTGTCCAAAATGCAAAGAATACTGCTTGTTTACTTTTCACTCTCAAATAAACCTTGGGTCAATGGAAATACATATAAATAACACATATTACAGAATTTCTTCTAATCATATGTAATTCTACACCTTCATTCTCTTCTTTACTCAAAATTATTCTGATTCTGAGATATGAGTAAAATCTTGGAATATGGGTCAATTTTTTTGGTCACCATATAGAAATGTATCAATCAGTTCAAGTTGGAACACTTTAGCACTTGCCTATTTCCTCTGACATTAGATTTTCTTTACCAGAAATTCCTCCATTTTATTTCTTCTGTGGACTATGGGATGAGTTGTGATTTTTCTCATTTTGATAGACAGGGATTAAGTCCATTTATTTCAAAAGTCCATTTATTTAAAAAGAAGAGAGAAAGAGGAACAGGGAAGGAGGCAGGGAGAGAGAGAGAGAGACTAAGACTTCCTTAGACAAAGTTGTGCAGTTGATGGGCTTGGGCTTTGATGACCATGACCTGTATTTCCAGTGTTTCTCTTCTGCCTTTCCTGGCAGAGATCCATCCTGAGTATCATGCCTCAGGGTCCTCATCCTTTATAAGGTGGCATATTGCTTGACAATATCTATGTCATTGGCTGCTTTATTTGTCATATGCTATCTCCTACATACATGCCCAATGGTTCTACCAATTATACAAAGCCAATCCAGATTTTAAGTTAGACCCCCTTTCCTGGTGATGCAGTGGTAGCAACTGCCATTTCAGTGCTTTGGAAACACATCCATTCCCTGAATCATAGGGTTTTCAGAGCCATGATTTATAATCTTATTATAAAACATAGATATTAGTGGGAACTACTAAAATATTAAAGTATATCATTCTGAGTGGTAAACAAATTCTAAGGGGTTTCGTAATCATGACTGCTGAATGTGATACGTGGAGTGAGATAATTGTAAAATGTGAATACTTAACATTTCCCCCAAATGGCCACAATTTTGAGATTTCTTATGATTATCAAGGGAATAAATATAGAAAACTCCCAAATCTACAAACTTTCCCATCATAAGTTATTTATGAAAAGTTAGTTGTTTTATGATAAAGACATGTGTAATCTAATTTGTAAAACATTAAGGCACATAATTCAGGGTGCCATTGGACATATCATTTCATATCATCAGGTTGTCACTTTAATGGTTTTAATGAGAAACTTCTTTATGTCATCAATTGTTGGCTGCCAGATAATAAATGTTAGGCTAAGTGCTTAGGACCCAGTTGATGATATCTTGCCTGCTGAAATGTTTTTAAAAATACTAACTTTATTTGACTAGAGAGATAACTACATTTTTTGGTAGGATCTAGGGAATTGTGTCTAAATATTAGTTTGCGTCAATATAAAGTTAATAGTCTCTTGGGGAATGAAAGGGGGTGCAATGACTTCCTTTTCCAGACATCTGGCTGCAGATACCATCAACAACTATTGTATATATAAATAAAAATTACTGTTCCATAGGAAAAAAAAAGCCCTGTCATTAACTGATCAGAGATTAGCGTATGACATTAATAGGACACAGGGAAATGCATTTCTAAAATATATGATCTAACTTTTCTTCCTTTATTTTCCCCATTCTCAGCAAATTTCTTTTTTATAGTAGTACACATTGCCCTCTTCATTGGATTGTTCATAATTGAAATATAAATGTAGCTAGATTCTGTTCCATTTATCCCAATTCACCTTCACTTCTAAAATACCAAACCAGACTTTCAAATGAATGTCAGAACATATTACTTCTCTTGTAAAATGCATGTTATTTCAGGAGGAGCATCACATGAGTCAGCTTACAGAGTGAAAAAGTTAGAGTTTTGACCTGTACACTAGATGAAGCTCATCTTTTTTTTTTTTTTTTACTTTTGTTTTTTAATGTTTATTTTTAA
Source organism: Panthera uncia (assembly GCF_023721935.1). Classification (NCBI taxonomy): domain Eukaryota; kingdom Metazoa; phylum Chordata; class Mammalia; order Carnivora; family Felidae; genus Panthera; species Panthera uncia. The sequence continues at coordinate 94,589,637 of NC_064810.1, forward strand.
GAGACAGAGAGAGACAGAGCACTAGCAGGGGAGGTACAGAGAGAGAGGGGGGACACAGAATCCGAAGCAGGCTCCAGGCTCTGACCTGTCAGCACAGAGCCCGACACTGGGCTTGAACTCACGAACTGTGAGATCATGACCTGAGCCGAAGCCGGCCACTTAACTGACTGAGCCACCCAGACGCCCCTAGATGAAGCTCATCTTAATCCAGCACCTTAATCCAAGATATAGGCCGTCTGATGTTGGGCACAGAATTGCTAAACCACCCAACTGGCAAATATCTAAGTCACTTCTATCTGTCCTATTGGGGAAACGTCTTCTTTTCAACTGAGGTCAAGTGCAATCAGAGCAAATCTCATGAAGATGAAAGGGAGGATTCATGGTGGCTTTTAGTTGGAGTGTTTGCTAGCTGGACAGAAAGTGGTGTGTGTGTGTGTGCGTGTGTGTGTGTGTGTGTGTGTGTGGTGTCAATATGTACCCTCAGTTGACTTTCGATCTTCCTTCTCTCCCTTTTCTCCACTCCAGTTCAATCTTCTTTTCATTTGACACCAGAAGCCAAAGGTGGGGGTGGCTTTTCAAGAGAAGCGTTCGGGTCACCCCTATTCTTTTTCTTATTATCTTTAAGAATGCCAGTGTTTAGTCATCAAGCCCATAGTGTATTTTCTTGTTTCTTGATAGTTTCCCCGAATTGAAATAGTTTGAAGTAATGTAATCACAATGATCTTTCTTCAAAAAGAGATATTTGCTGCTACTAAAGCAAGACACATTTCTCAACAGCCAATTGCTCTTAAATAAGTTGAAGGGCTTGTAGTTTATATGTGCTATAGATGAAAGCCGAGAATAATAGTCATGAGTAAACTATTTTCCATATAAAAGGAAAAGTGTTTCTAGAAGATATATTGCCACAGGAATCTCAGTGTCAGCGGGGCGGACACTCGAATGATTTAAAACCACTAGATAATGAAACTTTACTCCAATATTAAATGTACATAAATAAAACATTAATAATCATCACCCATGCACTTGCTATTCTTCCCAATAAATATATGCGATCATGACCCTTACCCTTGCTTGTTTCTGCTAATCAGCTTGAAGGCCAGAGGTCATTTTTCACTCAGACAGTTTATTCCATGGAGGGTGGAATATCCAAATGATTCTCTGCAAGACACAATTAGAAGGAATAAATGCAAATAAAATCATGTCATAAAATATTTCTGGATTGATTTTTAAGAAGGAAAACCCCACGCAAGACAAAAATGCTAATGCCCTGGCTGGAGGAGGATAATGACCGTATTCTGTAGGGACAGAATTTCCGCCAACCTCTCTGAGCAGCGGCATCAATTCCATATCTCTGCCCTGTGATCAGTATGTGTCAAAATCCTTCATAGTGACAAATGTGCTGTCCACTTGCATCTGTGGAGAATGTTTTAGCAGCTGAGTGATTATGAATCAAACCCCTGAGCTTATAGCCCCTACCGCCTCCCAACGCGTTCACATTTGTCGTCTGACAAGTAAATGTATCTTGACTTTCCTCTGAGATTTTTTGCACCATGTTTGATGAAAGACATTTGGCAAATTGGCAGTGGTACCCTGTACGTTGCAATTTGTAGCTAGCATTAGGAGTCCGGGCATGAAATGAGAGGGCAGACTCCAGGATAAAGGGAAAAAAGAGAGCTAACTACAACATGAATAGTCATTTGAAGAATCAGGCGTGCACTATATTCTTTGTAAGAAGAGCATCATGGTCAGGCCATTCTGTTAAGAGGTTGCTTCTCCGTAAGGAGCCAGTGGTATTCCATCCAGCTGCCCAGCCATGGAATACATATTTTGTTAATTTTCCTTTTGAGTAGGAAGTGATACCTTTTCTTTCTAACCTGAGCTCATAAATTAGGCCTTCAATTGTGTCCTGCCATTTCATCAGGGAAAGAATCATCCTCTTGGATTGAACAGTTGTTGGAATGTGCGGTTGTTGCCATTTTTATCCTTGTGTGGAGTCTCCTGGTCTAACACCCCAGCTCTTTGAGAAACACACAGAGTGCATATAGAGTGCAAACACCTTCTTAACAGCTTTCCAAGCTCTCTGGTGGCATAGTGCCTGAGAGCCAAATAAATAATGGGTGAGTTGATTTAACAGGATGGCCTGAGAGTTTGCTTTTCTACTTAAAAATTCAGTAGTAAGCAGCTTCCAAATAAAATATGAGCCCTAAGGAAACTTAACATTTGGGGACAGTTGAAGGAAAGGGGCGAGTCCTTCTAACTAAGGACAGTAAGGATCAAAGTAAATGCCACCCTCTGATTGTGACTGTCAAATACATATGCAAGTGGACAAAAACTTGAAGATTATAAGGCAAAGAAGTTAAGATGCTTGAGGGGAAGAATTAGGCAGGGTAGTTCTTCAAGATTATTTCTCTAAGAGTGAGGTTACGCTAACTACCCCCCTTATTAATTCCCATGCCAAGTTATACGACATGATCTATCATGAACTGTCATTTCAACCTGATCTTAATCCAGAACAAATTAATATTTCGTCAAAATTCTTTGTATATGATCACACTTAAAAATCTAGTATATCCAGATATTAACATAGCCATAGGCAAAACACCTCTTACACATTTCTTTTTTTTTTTTTTTCTGCAGTACACCCATCTGGCTTAAACTGTAACTTTGGAACACTTGATGTTTTCCATGCTGTGAATTCTCTTCATGGAATGCCATGCTTCCTATGGTTTTTATTACCTAGGCAAGGCGTGCAGGACCTTTCCCTATAATTTCCACTTTACTGTTGATATCCATAACACAATACTAATGCTGTCTCTTAACGTAGTAAACATCTAATTTGGCTTTATTATTGCTCATGTGTTTCATTGCTCAATTGTATATCAAATGGTCATAAAGTGGCCTAACCATGGTCTTATGAAAAAGTTCACCCAGCATTGTATAAGCATGATTCTACCTTAGTTATTTCCTAAATCCACGAGTCCTCTTGTTGTTTGTCTAATATTGGGCCACTACAACCTTTTTCTACAGTCTACTGCCTTCAGCAGATTTGATGCTTCCCTTTTATTAATGATTTCTTGATTTGCTAGAGATGATTACAGAAGAAAAGATGTCAGACTAGTCCTTCATGGTCTTATGCTCTTGCCTTGCAGATGTCAGCTATTGAAAACATGGCAGAGAAGCTCGAGAACTTCAGTGCCCTGAAACCAGAGGCCAGTGAACTTCTGCAGTCAGTTCCCTCCATGTTCAATTTCAGAGCGCCTCCCAATGCCCTGCCAGAGAACCTCCTGCGGAAAGGAAAAGAACGCTACACGTGCAGGTAACTGCTAAGACAATTGTGGCTGACTTTCCAAACGTCTCCCCTCTGATTTCAAAAGACCCCTCCATTTGTTTGGGAAATTATTCGTGACTGGATGATTAAGAGTGACCATGATAGATCTCAAGTACTTCAAAGTACTCTTTATTTAGGGAGATATAAAAGTGGTGGTTTAAAAAAATTATTATTAAATGAGAATTTGAACACAAGCCATTTGGGTGTGATAAATGAGGTTGGAAACAGTCCAAATACTTGTTTCACTTTGATATTTATGAATTTTCTTTCATAGTTAATTATTTTCATGCAAAGGTATAATACTACTGTCTTCAAGCATACATTTATTAATTGTCATGGCATTGAAGAATAAGGCCATTAACAAAGGACGAATAAGGTCGATAAGTGAAGAAAGCTAGTTAATAAGTTTCTTGTTACCCATCACTATTACAGTAAAGCTTGTTTTTTCTTTAATAAATTGTGCATGTAATTTCTGAATTGCCTTCAGAAATTTGTGACATCTGACTCAGGCATATCAATTTATCTGCTCTTTGGAAAATGTGTCACTTTCTTTCCAGAAAAGCTTTTATAGCAACATACCTTGATGGATGAGGTCTTAGAATCTTGTCTGATCTGATACCACTCAATGTACAGAGTTGTCACTGTGGCTAACATATAAAATGAGTTGAAACATTTGAAATCTGTTTACATCAACCCAGAATCACAGACTCTTGTCATTTTTTTTATCCCCTTGTCTGGTTCAGTTTTGTGACTATAAAGATATAGAGTTAATAAAAGAGGCGTATGGGGTCATCAAAACTAAAGTCTATTTTCATAAACTGCTTGCTTATGCATGAGCAAATTCAACCAGATCTCATAATGCAGCCTTTATTTGTGGAGTTATTTATATCTGTAGAATGGCTTTGTTGCAAATTTTAAATACCAAAGACATGTGATTCCCATGCAAGATTAATTAAATCAGGAATACGCATCTGGCTTCTATGCAGTTTGAGTGAAATAAAGTCGATTGTGCTGACTTTCTCTTATAAACATGTTTCATAACAGATACTGTGGCAAGATTTTTCCAAGGTCTGCGAACTTAACACGGCACCTGAGAACCCACACAGGAGAGCAGCCTTACAGGTTTGACAATGATTTTTACTAAATATCTTCGTAAATATTATAGCAGTTAGAATGGATTCCTCCCTCTAATTGGAGGCTACTTTTTTGCATGCCTGAATGTATGCCCTTTTAGTTTTGAGTCAAAGAAGAATTGGCGAGTGGTTAGGATAAAAATTGGAAGAGTCCTAATGTTTTAAATCAAGGCTTCCGGCATCTCAGTTTAAAAGGTCTAGCAGTAACTAGGACAGAATAAGCATTTTAGAAATGTTAGCCATTTAAAAAATTATTTAAAAATTTATTTTAGTGCTCTCTTCTCAATAGTTAGTGCTGTATTAACTGACAGTAATCATAACATTGCAGCCTCCCTTTACAAGCCTTAAATCTCTACTCTGAGTTGACAAGCCATGTATAACTTTGTTTCCCCAGTACAGTTAAGTCAGTGTCCCCAGGTCCCATTACGAGGTTTAAGGAATAAACTTTAAACCTGGAGAGGAAGAAGAAGATGTGGAACTAGGAGTAGAAAAAATCAAATAGAATATATTGTAGGAAGAGGGGCAATTCTACCAACAATTTCTAAACTACCTCTTAGCTTATTCTGCTGAATGTAAAGATCAGCGATCTGACACATGGGACATGTGTCTAATTATAATATTATTATTTACCAAAGAATTAAAATCATCAACATCATCTTCCTTTTTACGATATAATCTACTTGTTTTATGTGCAATGCTTTGCGCCTAGTGTTAGATGCTCATGAATATTTGTTAAAGGATTAATGTTATTTATCTTAAGTCATATTGTAATTTGATTCTGCTTTGAAATTCTTATGCATTGCATATGTGTGAAATTATTTTTGTCTGCATGCTCACTTTTCACATTAAAATAAATAATTTCTCAGGTTTCAAAGGTTTAAAAAAATTTTTTTTTATGTTTATTCATTTTTGAGAGAGAGAGAGAGCATATCAGTTGGGGAGGGCAGAGAGAGAGGGAGACACAGAATCTGAAGCAAGCTCCAGGCTCCGAGCTGTCAGCACAGAGCCTGATGCAGGGCTCAAATGCATGAACTGTGAGATCACGACCTGAACTGAAGTCAGATGCTTAACCGAGCTTAACTGTTAAACCGAGCTTAACTTAAACCGAGCTTAACTGAGCCACTCAGGCCCCCAAAGACTTTTTTACATATAAGAATAAGCAAAGGATCAGGACAGTGAATGCTAATGTGGAGAGGATTGAAATTTTAAGAGAAAACCAGAGGGACTTAAATTCAGAAAATAAAGTGTTTTCTTAAATTCTTTGCTTTCTTACATGTTTTATAAATTACTATTGGCAAGTCATATTTCTACTTTATATGTGATACAATGGCCTTTATATGATATTTCTAATTTATATGTGATAGAATGGACTTAAAATAAAAAGTTTCAGAGAGATAGAAAAATGGCAGGTGGTAGGTGATTTCCCTTTTTGAGAAAATTTTTCAGACTCCAGGAATTCTGCTTAAGTGGAAGAAAGATTTCAACACTTACATTTTGTTATGGCCAGGGATCTGGTGTGCAACTGTATCATGCTCATTTTACTCTTTCTTTGCACCTGAATTACTGGTTTTATTCCCCATAAATGGTGCTATTATTGTATGTATATTAAAAAAAAAACAAGCCAGAATTTTTGCATAGCTGGAGATCATAAGCAATTACTTACGTAGCTCCTCTGTTCCACAAGGGAAGAAATTCAGATGAATAGATGTTAACTGCCTTCTGTAAAGTCTGGTACTAAAAGATCCAGAATTAAAACCCAGTCATGGAGCTCCCATGTCAGAGTTTTTGTCTTACACCATGATCTCAAAGGCTCCCATGATCCCCATGTTTACATCCAAATTCTGAATTGTGTATTGTTCATGACTGCGTTATGTATTCATTTTAGGAATTTTTGAAACTTAGACTGTTAACCACCTACTAATTTATTGGAGCAGAATGGAATGATTTTTTATTCAGGAGCACTCAAACCTTTGGCTAGGACGTTAGCAGAGGAAAAATACAAAGTAACAGATGATTACTGTGTAAAATTTTCTTATTGGCTGATTTTATTTATATTAGAGTGGGTGATGTGTATTAGATTTGGAAAAGCCCCTTTGCATACGAGCAGAAGGTTGGAAGCATGTCAAAGACAAAATCTGTCCAACTCATGATGTATGAAGAAAATGTTTAGAGTGAAAAAATTTTAGAGCAGTTGATGGGAGTATAAGTTTTCTCTAGCGGTGTTTTCTAGGTTATTCTGTTTGGTACAACACAGTTGTGCTTATTGTATCATTATTCTCGTTGTAGTGGGCTTTGGGAGTCAACAGAGTTATTACAGAGCAGCCCATGACACACATATACATACATATATATATATATATATATATATATATATTCAAAAGCAGAGGCTAAAATATTATAACTACACTGAATGTGGGGTTTCACACACTTTTAAATTAATATTATAAGTGAAGAAAGTTGGGGAACCTCATCATGCCAGGGCATTTAAGGGGGAAAATTAAATCAGTCGTTGAGTTGGTTTATTGATACTATGCCAAAGTAACTAGTTTAACAGATTTATTTTCCTCACTGAACTGACTAGACTTCTGGCATCACGTAGAGACAGCCGAGGAAACCCAAACACTTCGAGTGGAATGGGGTGATTTCTGATGTAGAGCACTCGAACCACTGAGTCTACATTTAGAAGTGGGAGGACAAGGGCCCTTCGCATATGGAAGAATAAGTTAAAGATTTTCTGGCTGCTAAGTTAGAAAGTTTCACTTAGAAGTCATCTGGAGAAAGCTAATTTTTTCCCCCAAGCAACACACACCCACAAAACCCCACACAAACAAATCATGCAATATTTACTTTAAAATGCCAAAGGAGAATACCCCATAAATTGCCGCTTTTCTTCTTTATCCATAAGAGCTAGGGGGTTGAGGGTGGGGAGGGGGAGGCATTACATTTTTATTTAGATTAAAAGAGAACGTCAAAATAATTTATGAATTTTTTTTTAATCCCATGGGAGGCAAAAACAATTAGCCAACTAATAATAAGTGCTTTCTTGGAAAACTGACCTGGTTCAGAAATGCCACAAACTCTTTCAGAAAAATAGAAATGGAAAACTGGGGGCAATAGGAAGAATGGAGATTAATGAAGACCTTTGTTTTATTCCAAAAGGAGAATTTAGTGCCACTCTTATTTTCTTTTTTTTTTTTATTTAAAAAAAAATTTTTTTTTAACGTTTATTTATTTTTGAGACAGAGAGAGACAGAGCATGAATGGGGGAGGGTCAGAGAGAGAGGGAGACACAGAATCTGAAACAGGCTCCAGGCTCTGAGCAGTCAGCACAGAGCCCGACGCGGGGCTCGAACCCACATACCGCCAGATCGTGACCTGAGCCGAAGTCGGACGCTCAACCGACTGAGACACCCAGGCGCCCCTCTTATTTTCTTTTTTTAAAAGATTGAAGTCTATTAGAGTAAAGGCTCTGTGGGTTTGTCATTGCTGCAGATTATGAAAATCAGTGTCTTTAGTATCAGAACCGGTTATTCACAAAGTTTTAAAACTTTGGAAGAGTTGCTGCTCTTTTTGAGAATATAATGGAAATTCCTTTAGGATTATCCATTTAAAAAGTGAATTTACTAAGAAACTATTTAATCAGACTCTGCAATTTTGAATTTAAGAATGCTTTTTGTATTTTATTTGAAAACTACGTGAATTGTTTCATGTTTGTTTAGGAAGGATTTATTTGTATTGTTCTAAGCAGAAGATAAAATAATGCTACTGTTTCTTAATGTCCTTAATTTCATGAGGTTTATCTAAAATATGAAAACTGATGACTCTAATCCGTTTTGGAGCGATCCAATCACCAATATTTTATTATTATTTTTATGGTTTTTCATAAAGTCATGAAAATCTTTAAAGGAATCAAAATCTATGGGAATTGAAATCTTGACTCTGTGAATAGGATTCTTGCCTCTGCCTTTTCTCTAAAATGTTTTATGGGTGATAACTTTGGATATCTGGCTTTCTAGTCTTGAGAAATACCTTTCGATTTAGTTGTGAATATTTTCTCTGTGTTTATTTTTCAGATGCAAATACTGTGACCGATCATTTAGCATCTCTTCCAACTTGCAAAGGCATGTTCGTAATATCCACAATAAGGAGAAGCCCTTTAAGTGTCACTTATGTGATAGGTGTTTTGGTCAACAAACCAACTTAGACAGACACCTAAAGAAACATGAGAATGGGAACATGTCGGGTAGGTAATCAATTGTGTTATGAGGAGAGGATGGCTTAATTTCCTCATTTTCAAAGATAATTGTGAATAATATTGTATGTCCACTATACTTTAAAAAAAGAGAGATAATTGTGATCTTTCTTCTCCCCTTCCACTTTGACACCCGAACCAGATCCTAAAATTTGCAACATGTTTCCCTTGAGATTATAGAATGATGTGAATGATGTGATTGTTGAATAATCTATAACTTGGGGTCTTATTTGGATTGGTTTTTTATTCTGGATTCGTCTCAATTGTTAATTGCAAACAAAGAGAACCATGACCCAATCTCATAGGAGATGAATGAATCAAGATTTCCTAAATTGCAGGGAGCAGTTTTCCACCTGTTGTACAGAATGCGGACTCCGGGCATGGCAGGATTTCCAAAGTGGCATCCCAGAATACCATGCTCTGAGTATTAACTGAGAAACAGTGGCTGCTTGTGTAGGAGTTCTACAGTTCAGAGAATATCCTTAGAGTAACTTTGCAGGGATTAATGGTAAAAGATTGTTAACATGATCAGAGTAACCCATAGCAAATGATAGTGGTGTGCAGTTTGGGTTACAAATTCTGATGTAGAATTAAGTTAAAAGTATCAAAAAATTAGCCTTCCCTTAACTCAGACTTGCCAGCACATAGTTAGCAGGGGAAATGATAGTTTCTAGAGAATCAGGAAAACTACTTGGGGGCAAGGAAAGGAGCAAGCATGGGGTTCAGAAGAAAAGATTTTAAAAACAGAAAAAAGTTGAAGTTGTTCAAAGTAGTAATCTTTACCTAAGAAAATTGTTTTATGATTAATCCTTCCTTCCCTGTACAGGCACATTGCTTACGATATTTGGTGGCTACTACGTAGAACTATATGCTGTGTGCTTTCCTCTAAGCCAAAAGTCAAATGATTGTGGTCTAAAGATACTGGGTTTTAGAGACAAAAGTCTAATTCAGTGTAGAACACTGGTGGCACTTTCCAACCACATGCACCCTTCCAGAATACTCCCATAATTTTCTAATCAAAAGTATTTTAGAAAATAACTAACTGAGTTAAAAATGTAACATGTCCAAGTTCAATATTTATTTGTGGGCCCAGATTATAACTTCATTCAACTGAGAGATGGTCTCACCTCTTATCGTGAATGTGTAGACTATTATGGTGAACTACTGGGTTGTAGATATCTTGTGCGAAAGCTAAACAGCATGAAGCAAATGTTGGTAGAAATTGGACCACATATAAGGTGTTTATAAATGTGTAAGTTGATAAAAACCTTACAACCATCCTTTGTTAAGGTATTGTGATTCTAATTTTATAGGTAAGGAAGCTGAAGATCATCCTACATACAGCAGATCCCTTATTGTCCCCTTAATGCCGTATCACCTCAGTCTCTGGGCTGGCGTGTCAAGTTTTACTCACTGCTTCATCCACTAAATCAGAATATAGAGTTTTTAGCATGTTTTCAGTCTTTCTTTGGTAGCGTACTTTAACACAGGAGCAATAAATACATATTGATTGCAACCAGGACTGAGTATACAGTTTCTTCGGGCAGAATCTATTTAAGGCCTCTTTATAATTTGCCTTACCCTGTTTCCTCATAATATGAATGTCAATGTTCTCATGTCACGGTGGGAATGAGAGGAAATTGTGGGAGAAGCACCTTTGGGAGACTGTACCTCATGATTTCAGTGGTTCAAAATATTCTCCAGGGGACTTTCATGGGCATGTATGTGGTAACTGGGGAAGACTTTGGCCTCCTAATGTTACCATTATTAATATTCAAAAGAACCTGTTTTAGGAAACACTGATCAGATGAAGAAGAAACAAGGTTCACAATAAGTTGCCATGTTGATAATAGTCTTTTTGACAAAAGGCTCTCTCCCCTCAGGTACGGCCACGTCGTCGCCTCATTCCGAACTGGAAAGTACAGGCGCGATTCTTGATGACAAAGAAGATGCTTACTTCACAGAAATTCGCAATTTCATTGGGAACAGCAACCACAGCAGCCAGTCTCCCAGGAACACAGAGGAGAGGTAAAGCAGGGTTTTTCCTTTTTAAACTCTATAAAATCAATACATTCCAAATAGATTTGCTGTGCTCACTTTGGTGAGCACCACCGATGGCTGGCATTTATTTAGTGCAGGTTAAATACTAAATGCTCTTTTAAGCACTTTACATGTATGAATTTAATTATCATGATAACCCAATGAGGTAGCAACCATTACTATGGAATTTTATCAGTGAAGGAATGAAGATATTGAAGGTTATATAACTTGCCAAAGGCCACATAAGTAATTAATAACTGGGACTCAGCCTGGGCTCTCTGGTTCCAGAGCCCATGCTTTTACCACTATTCTGCCCTGCTTCTCTTGATAACTAATTAGAATATTTTATCAAAACTTGCCAAGCAGAAGGGAAGGCCACCACAGGGATTCAGTTGAGTCAGTAGTGGTTACTATTATATATCATATGTATATTACAGATAATATGTGAGTATATCTATCAGTATGTGTATATGTATATGTATCTATCAGTATGTGTAATATATATATCTGTATATACATTTGTGTGTGTGTATATATATATGTACATATCTATATATAAAACACCCATTGAATATAATGTAAATAGCTTTTACATAGAAATAAGTTGAGACTTCTTGATAAGATTCTCTCACTACCTGTATGCTCTCAGGTGAATGAATATTCATTGAATTTCAGTATGTTTGTTTCACTGGGTGTGATCATCCTTGTTTTCAGTGACCTGGTGCCCTGGCTACCTCTTGTTATCATCAATGTCAAGCGTGTATGGCTTAATTCAAAAAGAAAATTTTTAATGCTGCTGATAATAATAATAATTAACATTTATCTAGTGTTTACATTTTATGTGATGTTAATGAAACATTATTTTACCAAAACTCCAGGATTTAATTTTTCTTTTCTGTAAGTTATAATTAAGTATCTGATATTGAGAGCTAGATTTTTCTGAACATAACTATCCAGTAGCCTATTAGATTAGGATGTTACATAGTCAATTTTAATGTCACATGGAATTAGTTAATGAAGTTCTATTACTTTTCATCAAACAAGTATTATTGTTTGTGTCCTCTATTTTTTGATGCTGTTAAAAGTCAAATAATTATTTTAGGTAGTTTTTACATTAAGGCAAGCTTCAAACAAACATCATTTCCCAAGATAACAAAATTATATGACCAATTCTGTTCTTCAACTTGTATAAAGCATGTGTATGGAAAAAGGAGAGAAGATCTGCTATTACATGACCCTTCCCAGCTTCTAAGAAGTCTGATAAGAGCTATGACTTTGTGCAGTTGGACATATCTTTCCCTCTGCTTGCCCATTTGTGTGTGTGTGTGTGTGTGTGTGTGTGTGTGTAAAAGAGAGACAGAGAGTATGAGAGAGAGAGGAGGGAAGGAGGGAGAGGAGGCAGATGATCAGAAATACAAAGTAGTAAGAACAAGTAGGTAAGAGAGTTACCAAATTACATTTTGATAATGAAATATACACGATACAAAAAGAAATGTTGAACAGAAACCACAATTTGGGTTCTGAGATGCCTTTTCAGACTCTCTAGCCCTTACTTGGAAATTTGTGAGCCTGCATAGAGCTGCGACATCTGGTTTCAACATGTCCAAACAGCACAGAAGTAAGAAGATTGAGTCATTTAACTCCCCTCCACTCCTATCGGGGCTACTTTTGATGAATCATTTATACCCCATAAATTGCCACATTTGAAAGCATAATTAACAAATAGTTTTTTTTAATCATGTTGGCTTTGTTACTTTTGGTTTTCATCCATGCATTCTTTGGTTCTTTTACTTTTTCTTTCATTTTTAAAAAATAACAGTTTCAATCCATTCAAGCAAGCAAGTTGGCAGTATGTCTGGAAACTAATAATTTATGTCTGTGCAAAACATGTTTTCATCATTCTTTGATAAAAGAGGTTAAGAGCTTGGCTGTATAAGAAGGTTAACAATGGTAATATGACTGTTTTTAAGATTTTTACCATGTATATCTGTCACACCCAACATTGTTTTGTTTATTTTATTTACCCTGGAAAATCTAAATATTAAATTATACTCCTTTTTGTTACGTGGGGATGTGATGGATACATTGCTGATACCTAATCTCCCATGATCTGAAAAATCGTTCCATTTAAGTGTGAAAATCATACATTTCTGTAGCAATAACTTAAATTTCAACAAACTTTCTGAATTTGGGGAAGTGTTTTAACTTCCCTGGTCATATATCTTTAAAAAGAGGAGGTTAGGAAGAGATATTCTGTAGTTCAAAGCATTTGTAATCAATTTGAAACCAAGTTAAGTTTGACTTTTATTTATATTTTATTTTTTTTAATGTTTATTTATTTTTGAGAGAAAGAGACAGAGCGTGAGTGGGGGAGGGGCAGAGAGAGGGGGAGACACGGAATCTGAAGCAGGCTCCAGGCTCTGAGCTGTCAGCACAGAGCCCAACGCAGGGCTCGAACTCACAAACCCTGAGATCATGACCTGAGCCAAAGTCCGTTGCTTAACTGACTCAGTCCAGGCACCCCTAATTTTGACTTGTAAATATTACAGTGAAACTTAAATTCAATTTTTACATTCTTCATGTTTATTTTAAAGCCTGAGAAGTTTTTCTTCGTTTTATAAATGCTCTCAAATGTATTCAACTGGGACTTCTATGTAATTAAACTCTTTTTTTATAATTAAACTTTTGAATCACATAATACAGTCCTTGCAACCACAAACTAAAGTATTACAAATGACTTTTAAAAGATAATATTATTCTTTCGTATCATATTAGACATGCATACTAAGTAAGCTTCAAAAGATATTTGCATAATTACATTTTTAGATAATTTCCTACCCCAAAGTTCTTCTGGGAAACAAGGAACTTTTTACATTCAGACCTTCAAGAATAATTTGAAAACAGTACAAATAAGTGAGCTCTCAATCATTTCCAAGTTTGAGCAGGATGTCTAAGTGGCATGTACCACAAATATCACCTAGAAATAACAAATACCGGTTGGTTCCTGGCAGCTATCTTAGCATTTTCTTTGAACCCTTAGATTCATTTTAGGCATGTATGTTGAAGCATTGGTCATTATTTTGCAGGGATCTGAATTTTCCAGAAACCTATTATTTTAATTGGTGGGCACTTCTATGGTAATTAGATGACATTTTGTAGAACAAACATTGGTATGCTTTTTATATTATATATAACAATATCATTTATCAGGAACACTCTGATAAGGAATAAGAATCTGAGATTGTTTTTCCAGCTCTGCCAGAAGCTCCTTTATCCTCTGAATAATCACCCAATTATTTTTTTCTTCATTTTCTCATTTGCGAATTACATTATTTTCCCATGGTTGCCATAAAGCATAAACAATAAAAATTTCTTGTGGAAGTGTTGGAAATCTAAACAGTTAGGAAGATATGATAAGTAAGCTAGCTGCGCATTTAAAAAGGAAACCAGTAATTGGACCTGTTGCTTTTTTTTATGCTTTTGAAAGAATGAACGGCAGTCATTTTAAGGATGAGAAGGCTTTGGTGACCAGTCAAAATTCAGATTTACTGGATGACGAAGAAGTAGAAGACGAGGTGTTGTTAGATGAGGAGGACGAAGACAATGATATTACTGGAAAAACAGGAAAGGAACCCGTGACAAGCAATTTACATGAAGGAAATCCTGAGGATGAGTATGAAGAAGCCAGTGCCCTGGAGATGAGTTGCAAAACGTCTCCAGTGAGGTGAGTTAGTAAATAAGCAAGAGCAGGTGCATATATGGTAGCAATTCCTTCCGCTTTGTTTTTCCATGAGGACAACATTTCCGGTGCTAGCAGTTTATGAGTAATGAATCATAAGAGCAAAGCTGAGTTAACAAGGCATGTTTGTTGTATTCATTTTGATTAGATGAAAATAAGGTGGCCATCAACATAATCCACAAGACTACAAATACATTGCTGTTTGGGAAACTCTAACCTGAGATAGATGTACAAATGAAAATTAAACGAGTACCCGGTCATTTATTTAGACCCTACCTGTAAAACACCAAGTAAAATGGAGATATCAACATTATCTAATTCATTTAAAAATCCGGTGTGTTATAAGTCAACTAATATTGAGATAAATTTCACCTAATTTGATATATATGTGTTCTATACAGGTAGGTTTTTAAATGGAAAAAAAATTAACCGAAGAGTTAAATTTTTAGGAATATTATATTTTCGTCTGGGTAGTGGGAGCTGACTAAATATTATCATAACTGGCTTTATTTTAAGTGGAAATTATAAGCCTATAAATTGTGTCTCCACTGCACTGCTGATTTCACATCATTGACTTTAACTCTTTACCTCTTATACACACGTGCTTTAGTTATGGAAAATCTTGAAACAAATATGTTTTTAAGGTACAATATTTGTAAACACTTTGAAGAACCTGATAATGGATGCATGCTTCTTTATACTGCAAATATAATATGAAGTTTGACAGCTGTATAGATTCAGATGAAAAGTGATTTGGTTGGATAACAAACGGAAACAGAAAAAAAAACCCTCTGTGCTTTCCCATTGGTTCATTTTAGGTATAAAGAGGAAGAATATAAAACTGGACTTTCTGCTCTAGATCATATAAGGCACTTCACAGATAGCCTCAAAATGAGGAAAATGGAAGATAATCAATATACTGAAGCTGAGCTGTCTTCTTTTAGTGCTTCCCATGTGCCGGAGGAACTTAAACAGCCGTTACACAGAAAGTCCAAGTCACAGGTACATATTTTCCTGCAGTACAGCATCATGGTGACATTGTGCCTTTGAGGCCAAAAGGCAGCTAGTTTCTCTCTTTGCAATATTCTAGAATCTGAACAGGTTCAGAGGCTTTACTCAAAATGTTCACATCTTGCCTCAATGACCAAATCCAAAATGGTTAACCAATTAACATGGCTGCACTCTACACAGAGACTTCGGTGACAAATCTTATCCTATGGTGATTTTTCTTTTACTTGGCAGTTCCCTTACTTCTGTATAGATAGTTCATAATGTTTGCACCTGTTTATATATTACTTCAGAATTGTTTTCTAATTGGCTTGAATCTGTAGTTTTTGTCAACCTAATTATATTTTCAGACTTCTGGAAAGTGAATCCTGCCTTCAATTTTTTTTTTGGTCCATTACTATGTGTAGTTAATTAACAAGTTATCTAATTATAGCATTTAAGAGTGGACTAAGGATCAGAGATTAAATGAGTTGCCAAAAGTCTGCAGCAACTTACTGGCAGATTTGGAAATAAAGCCTATTAATTTTTATTGACTGAATCAGGACTGTGGTAACTAAAATAAATCCATTTAAGGATGCATAAATACCAATTAAAATAGCCTTCATTATTTAATCACAAAATAAAGGAAGTCAGTATTTTCTGCCTGACATCCACACTCAACCAGGTTGTTCATTTCATTTAGGTCAATTAAAAAGGAAAGAAAGAAAGAAAGAAAGAAAGAAAGAAAGAAAGAAAGAAAGAAAAGAAAAGAAATTTCCTGTTCCTACCACATTTGTTGGCTATTTTGGCCTAACTGATCTCGAGCCCATTTTGGAGGTATCAAAACCTGACGTGTCAAACCATGTGACCCTATTGGCTTGTACATTTGGAAATGATTTCCTATTTAGCTGAGATGTTTGCGCTGGTCTTAGCAAATGTGGTCATATCTCAACTAAGGTTGGGAAAAGCACTGTGCTTGTGGGATGATGTAAATTTTTAAATATTAGTCAATTCGGCAAAAATCTAAGATACCATGTTCTTTTTGAGTTGGAAGTGAAAACACCTCACCTCAGCACTGGAGTTGCTGGCTATGTGAACTTGAGAACATCACTTCATGACTGCAGGTACCACCTCCTCATTGGAAAGTGGGTGAATCGAGGAGGTATCTAAGATCTCTTCCTGCTCTATGATTAAGTGGAGATAAAAAAAATATTTTTTAATTTATAACATTAGAAGTAAACCAGCCATAGTAGACATCTAATTTTTACCTACAGATAACCATTAGAGGTAGCTAGCATTTTTTTTAAACACTTGATATCCCATTCTTCCTTCCTAATTGATCAGAGAGATACTGGGGGATCCAGGCTTTCTTTTCTGTTTTTAAATTTCTTTTAATTATTCCATCTAAAATACGTATAATTGTAAGACACAATACCTAAAAATTCCTGAAATAGTCAGAAATGGTTGAAAACAGAAGGGTCAGAGAATCTAGAGATAAAAGAGGTGATATATTTTGGTACCAGCATTTTGACATAAAGTCCCTGCCCAACTGGACTAAGACTTACCATCACAAGAAATACTAGTGTTTTGCAATCCTAACTCATATTTTTTGTATTACTTGATCATGTCATATATATCAGTTTAAAAAGGGTCAGTCCCTTTTGCATACTAACATTATTTCATGAAACTTTTTATTCATTCATTCAGTTGTTATTAACTAGCAGTTATGTGCAGGGCACTGATCTTTGTGCATGAAAATGTTTATTTCCTTTGATTACCAAAAGGCAATATTTATTCTATATTCTATATAAAAGACAGTATTCTATATTTATTATTTTCTAGAATCTGAATAGAGATAGATGACTTACTCAAAACTTTCATATATTTACTCTGTGATTTTGATAGTGATTGAATCCAAGAGAGTTGACCAATACAACAGTGGCTGCATTCTGCATAGAATCCTCTTTGAAAAACCCTATCCTAAAGATTAATTTCATAATAATAGGTACTATTTATTTCAGGCACTCTATGTTCTATAGTGCTTGTAATTCCTTCGCAGCCCCTGGAGGCAAGTTTTTATTATTATTATCCCCATTTGATATGAAGAAAGTGACCTTGAAAGGCTAAGCAACTTGCCCAAGGTCATACAGCTATTTGAAGAGAGGCAGGTTAGAAGCCAGAAGTCCAAAATTTTCTGTATGTTCCCTTTCATTTTTCCAAATATTAGAATGGGTTTTGTTAAAACCATTTCAGAGTATTCTCTATGTTGATCTCTAAAAGTGGGTATATTATAAAAATAAAGTTCAATGCTCACTTCACTCATATTTTAAACACTTCTAAGGACAAGGACTATATATTCTTTATCATTGATTCCCTAGGACCTAGCACAGTGCCTGGCACAGAGTAGATGCTTAGGAAATATTCCTTATATATCTGTTGAGATTTTGTAGAGGTCTAGAAGGCAAATTGCATGCGTAGAAGTCAAATGTGTACATTTAGAGCAATGACCCAGCAAATGAGAATCAGCCTATGAGGGCAGATTTTCTAACTGATTGCCATGATTACGGAAGAAACCACAGACTGGCCACATGTCTCAGCATGACTCTCAGAGATGAAATTCTGCTTAACAACAGAGGCATTTTGTCTTTATTTACAGACAGTGGAATGTCTTTGGCAGGACATTAATGATTCCACTTCAGCGGCATTTTGACAAGCAAGTTTAGCAATGGATGAGACCAACAATAGCAAATCAACAGTGAAAAGTTCACTCACAAGTCAAGACCAAACATTTCATTTGAATATTTTACTTGGCAGCAAATGGGGGATTCTCTGAACAGTTATTTAGAACTGACATGATAATGAGGAAGAAAGAGCACTTCTTCACAGAACACCACCATGCACCTTATGCTCGGTAGACACTGGAGTACCAGTTGGTTAGAATGTTGTTGGGTCTTGTGTTTTGTTTTAGGTTGTGGTAGGGCTGGCTTGATCCACCTTAGCTTTCAAGGTCTTTGGGTTGGCTTTGAATATATCAAACATGGAGGGAAAGCAGACAAAGGACTGTATTAAAAGTTGGGCAGAAATCCATTGTAGTTATGCCTCCTCAAGTTGAGTGACTTGTCCAGTTGAGTGACTTGGGGCGAGTCATGTCGTCTCCTTGCTCTCAGTTATAGAATGCAGGAGTTGGTGGGACCATGTCTTCTACTAGACCCCAGTGCTGTCAAGGCAGGTCTATACCCTGCTCATATTTGTGGTTTTGGTCATAAACACACAATAATATTTTTGGTGCGTTGAACATGGGCATGAAGAGTGGATGGATGACCGTATCTATGGTTGGGCAGGGGGATGACTCATGTTTCTCAGTGGAGGCGTTGTTGACATTTTAGGCAGGATAATTCACTTTTTTTGTCCTGGAGAGTAGATACTTTTGTGGCCCCTGGGCACTGAAGGCCAGCAGTAACACCACATCATTACAGGAACAAAACGCCCCACACTTTTCCAAACATACCATGAGAGGTGCTCCTACTCTGGGTCCCTTCTTCTGCTAACACTCACCAGCAATATTCTTCAAACTAAAAGTGATGTTTTCCAATGCCACTTACCAAGTCTCTCCTCTTCACCCCAGGCATATGCTATGATGTTGTCATTGTCCGACAAGGAGTCCCTCCATTCTACATCCCACAGTTCTTCCAACGTGTGGCACAGTATGGCAAGGGCTGCTGCGGAATCCAGTGCCATCCAGTCCATAAGCCACGTATGACATTACCAAGGTCGACCAGAGTGGGACCAAGTCCAACAGTAGCATGGCTCTTTCATCTAGGACTATTTAAAAGACTGCTGAGCAGAATGCCTTAGAAACCTGAAGGGTCACTCATTTAAAGTCTGGTGACCTTAAACTGAATGCTTAAAAAAAGAAAGAAAGGAAAAGAAAGGAAAAGAAAGAAAGAAAAAAAAAGAAACTATTTATTCTCGATATTTTGTTTTGCACAGCAAAGGCAGCTGCTGACTTCTGGAAGGTCAATGCGACTTAACGTGATTCAGTGAGAATGAGCAACTTGCTGGGCAGAAGGCGTCTTCGTCTGCCCTGCCCTGGGCTGTGGGTGGGTGTGAGGGCTGTGGGGATGGCGGCATTGGCACGAATGAACACTCCATAGAAACTGAATTCTTTTTTGTACAAGATCACCTGACACATGATTGGGAACAGTTGCTTTCAATGACAGATTTAATTTTTTTCTTTGTTAAAGTTTTATGTAATTTAACCCTTTGAAGACAGAAGTAGTTGGATAAAATGCACACTTGATAATTATAGAAACGGATAACAGGGAGTACTTGTTCCCCATTAACGTTTGCCTTCTTAAGTACATTGTTTAAAACTAGGGAAAAAGGGTATGTGTATATTGTAAACTATGGATGTTCAGCGCTCATAAAGGTTCAGTCAGTGAAGTAACCTGTTCATCACCAGTACCGCTGTACCACTACACTAATAAAATGTTTGCCAAATCCTTGTAATAACATCATAATTTTAGACAATCATGTCACTGTTTTTTAATGTTTAATTTTGTGTGTGTTGCGTGTACCATGTATTTATTTGTTGGCAAACTATTGTTTGTTGATTACAACAGCACTGTTCCAGTCAGCCACTACTTTCTGACGTCTGAGGCACACCCCTTTCTGAATTTCAAGGACCAAGGTGACTCTACCTGTGTGTGGGAGTGCCAAATGGTGTTTGGCTTTTCTTAACATTCCTTTTTTGACGTTGTTTTGTTTTCCTTCTTAATGAGCTAAATACGAATAGATGCAACTTAGTTTTTGTAATACTGAAATCGATTCAATTGTATAAATGATTATAATTTCTTTCATGAAAGCATGATTCTTCTAATTAAAAACTGTACCCCATATTTTATGCTGGTCGTCTGCAAGCTTGTGCGATGTTATGTTCATGTTAATCCTATTTGTAAAATGAAGTGTTCCAGACCTTATGTTAAAAGAGAGAAGTAAATAACAGACTGTATTCAGTTATTTTGCCCTTTATTGAAGAACCAGATTTTTTTTGTTTGTTTGTTTGTTTGTTTGTAATCTCATTTTGAAATAATCGGCAAGTTGAGGTACTTTCTTCAAATGCTTTGTACAATATAAACTGTTATGCCTTTCAGTGCATTACTATGGGAGGAGCAACTAAAAAATAAAGACTTACAAAAATGGTTATTTTTCCCACTGTGTGATATTTTCCCTCTTTGTGCAATTGTAGTTTCTCTAGGGATCGAATGATTTAAAGATAAGACATCTGGGGACTTGATGCCCTGGTAGATACATGGAGTGTAAAGCATGTGTGTATTGTTTTGAGATGATGTAGGAATAGACCTTGACCCACCACGAATTGGGATATCGCTGACTCATTCTTCTGGACTTTCTCTTTGTGGAGCAAAGTCAGGGCTCATGTGCGACACCACACGGTCCTGGTTTTACTACATGTCCACAGCACCCATTTTATTTTTGTTATTTTTGTTAAATTTTTTTAAGTTTATTTTTATTTGACACACACACACACACACACACACACACAGAGTGGGGGAGGGGCAGAGAGAGAATGGGAGACACAGAATCCGAAGCAGGCTCCAGGCTCCGAGCTGTCAGCACAGAGCTTGTTGAGGGGCTCCAACTCACGGACTGTGAGATCATGACTTGAGCTGAAGTCAGACACTTAACTGACTGAGCCATTCAGGCTCAAAATTAAAATTTTGTTTTTAATTACACAAACACTGTTAACTAATTCACAAGATGGAAAAAAAAAACCTTTTAACTTTTCCATGTTTCTTTTAAGTCTTTGCATGCAAAATATCATTTTTTATAGTTATAGTAAGAGTGTAGGCATAATGTTCTTTCTTTACTGTGGCAAAAAAAAAAAAAAAGTCAATACGTACTGTTACAAGTTCAAAATAATAAACAGTTGCCCCATAGTCCATCAAGTTCGATGTACTATAATTTCTTCAACCATTTCAATTTCGTTGAAAATTTAGGTTTCCTGCATTTCACTAATGTAAGCAATGGTATTTTAATTTCCATGCACAAAATGTTTTTTGTGTGTTCATATGTGTACATATATGGTTGGGATGTGAAGAGTGGTATATCCATATGATAAATTCTCCAGTGGGGGAGGAATTATGAATTGGTCTTGCTCCTTAAATATAATGCCAATTGTTTTAAAATATGGAAATTTCATTTTTGGCTCACTGCAGAGGTTTTAACAAGGCTTGAAGAATAAGTATGACACATGGAAATAGATACAGACTAATTTCTTCATTCATTTACTCATTCTTAGCCACAATGCCATATACAAAGAGAATCACATTCTTTTCTAAATGTCAGTAGTATAGGAATTAGATATATAGGGTATAAATGTTAATTTTTTAAATATAAAGTATGTATACGAAAAAGCATTCAGGAAATCTACTTAAGCTATAAATCTGGTCTGTAGAAAAGGAAAAGAAGGATCTAGTACTTGGGACATAAGAAAAGCACAGATCTGGAACATGCTGTGCATTTTCCTTTGTTCTAAAGAATATACCTATAAATTCTGAACCAATTTGAATATTCTCAACGCTATTAAATTTTTGTTAGGCTTTGAGCATGACATTTCAGTTATTTGCTAATACGTAGTGGCTCCAAATTCCAAAAAGGCTTTCAAGCCTTACATTTCTGCTGTTGTCTCCATTTATTTTGCCAGCAGTCCTGCACCACGTGCCCCTGTGGGGGCTGGTGAGATATGGTGGAGACAATATTGGATTTGGAAACTGAAGGCCTGGGTTTGAGGTCGGGGTCCACTGCTTCACTGGCTTTGAGGTCTCGGGCAAGTCACATACCTCTCGAAATCTCATCTATGAAACCAGGGTAATAACACTTGCTTCTGCTGCTGCCGCATTGGGTTTCTGTGACTGTCAAAAATCAAAATACAGTTTTGGAAATCTTTGCCAAAACTTTGACACCTGCAAGGCATTTATAAATTTCATGGTAGGAATTAAGGAAACACAATATGTGCATGTGTCTATGTATATATGTGTATACATATATGAATCTACAGACACACATACACAAACATTATACTAAGAGAAAAGTTTTAGAATGTAACAGAAATCTACTCTAGACTTTACAGAAGTAGACATGGACATTTTCTACAAAAAAAATATTAATAGATAGTTCCTGAACAAATATGTATCTTTGAAAAATAAAGCTTAGCCCTTTGAAGATACGAGCTATTCAGTATAATTGTTGAAAGCTCTCAAAAAATTTAAGGAGAGTTAAGAAAGCACATTTAAACAGTAGGCACATTTAAGGCTGCCTGGGTGGCTCAGTCGGTTAAGTGTACTGACTCTTGATTTCAGCTCAGGTCATGACCCCACGGTTTGGGAGTTCAAGCCCCACGTCGGACCCTGTGCTGTGTGGACCCGGCTTGGGATTCTGTCTCCCTCTATCTCTGTCCCTCCCTGCTCACACACTCTGTCTCTCAAAGATAAATAAATAAATAAATAAATAAAAAGAATAGGCACATTCATGGTTTTTTAATTTTCAGATAATGACCATCAACCAATTTTATTTCTGTACAGAATAAATGAGTTATCCATTTTTAACTGCCTGTTATGTCAATGTCCTGCTGAAAATATGCACATCCGTTACCTCAGTCATCCCAGAAGGCCTGAAGCAGGCAGCCTTACTCCTGTTTCACAGATGAGGAAACTGGATCTCAGAGAGTTCGAGGACCTCGCTCAAAGTTAATAGGCTGGGAACTGGCTGGCTGAGATTCCAGGGGTGTCTGGCTCCTTATCCCACTCTTAGCTAAGAGTCTCAGACCTCCTGATTGAGGCACAGCTAACAAAAATCCAAAAAGGAATGTTCCAAATCAAAGAAATGTGCCCACAGAGAGTAAAGCTGTCAGAGATGCAAATGTGCCTGGGAGACATTTAGGCGTCTGAGTCTTGGCTGTAAAGAGTTTGGAAGGTGAGTGCCAAGCACTAGGTTCCAAGCTTTTTCTATTCAGGTTATCTCAAGTCAAACCAGCAATACCAGTGCTTTTTTGAATGATCCTAAATGATTCCTTAGCAAGAGAAGAGCCTGAGTAATCTTGTTTGCAAATTCGTAGCAGGTGGCTTGAGGTTCCTCCTTACCCTTTTTGGAAAAAAAAAAAGATTTACCCCAAACCTACATTTTGAAATTATTAACATGGAATGAATTAAGCCCTTTCTAAAATCGTTAGCAGACTCATCATGAGAGAAAGCAAATGTAGAAGCAAGTGCAGTTGAGAAGTTTGGAGAGCCAGCCAGCTCTTCCCCAAGAGATTTAGGCTAGGATTTAATTGTCTGTTATATTTCGCACAACCCATTTCTGAATAGAAGAGACTGTCCTTGGGGCAGCATGTATTTAGAAAAAGGATGTATGATGGTTACTATAAAAAAATTCCAGAAAACAACAAAGACTCATGAAAGGGCGGAGCAATTGGAACCCTTGTGCACTGCTGGTGGGAATGTAAATTGGTGCAGGCACTATGGAAACCAACATGGAGGTTCCTCAAACAATTAAAAATAGAACTGCCATATGATCCAGCAATCCCCCTTCTGGAGAGATACCCAAAAGGAATTCAAAGCAGGGTCTCAAAGAGGTATTTGTACACTCATGTTCACAGCAGCATTGTTCACAGTAGCTGAAGACTGGAAGCAACCCACATATCTATCGATGGATAAATAAACAAAATGTGGCATATACATATAATGGAACATTATTCAGTCTTAGAAAGAAATTCTGACATATGCTATAATATGGATAAACCTTGAGGATATTATGCTAGGTAAATAAGCTAGTCGCAAAAAGACAAATACTGTATGATTTCACTCATATAAAGTACCTAAAATAGTCAAATTCATAGAGATAGAAAGTAGAATGGTGATTGCCAGAGGCTGGTGCCAGGAAAGAATGGGGAATTGTTGTTTAATTGATACAGAGTTTCAGAGAAGTGGATGTGGGAGAGCTCATGACACAGGGAAAGCTGGGGAATCAGGTTTAGGAAATAATCCAGAACCAATGGGTACGCAATAGCAAGAACCCTGGGCCACCTCTTAGGCTGTCATCATCAAGATGAATCAACTACCATTGTGTTCAGTCTTTCTTGTCACTCTGGGTCCAGATTAAAATTCCAGGGATAGAGCTTGAAATTGGCCCCACTTATAACCCTACATGATCCAGAGCATCATTAAATGCATCTAAAGGTATGGGACACAAAAAGCCAGTTCCCATAAAGCTAAATTGAGAAGCTCCTCACAAATAAGTGGGAATAAAATGATGGATGTAAAAAAATATACTCATACTACTTAATGATAGGGAAACTAACTACATGTAAGGAACAATAATTTCAGGGAAGGACATAGGTTTTGGTGATTTTAAGAGTTACCAGAGGGATAACCTGACAGTGCATGCAAAATTAGGACTGTTCCAGAAGCCAAAGGACCTACAATCCTCTCAGGAATAATTCTTCCAGAAAATTCTTAAAGTAAGGATTTTTGTTACTGTGTTTTTCTGTTTTGTTTTATCCAATCATGGTTCCTACTGACAGTTCTACCAAGATCGGCAATAAAATTGTAGTCAAGCAGCCATGTGTTAACCGTAATTAGAGACTGATTCATAAAAGGATTTGTTCACTTCTATGGGATGCATGCATGCAGTAATCATGGTCAGTAAGAAACGAAAGTGTTTGAATTAAAAGCACAGTAAATCAATGTCTAGAAAGAAAAGCAGAAACCACTCTAAAATTTTAATGCAAACGGTTGCATATAAAAACATTGGAAGCTCTGGAAGAGCAAAACGAAAGGGTAGAATGTAAACCAGAGACCCGGAAGTGGCCTCCCCCCCCCCCCCCCCCCCCCCTGAAAGCCTGGCTGCTGTTCCTGCTGCTGCATTTCCTAATGTGCCTGCCCCCACTGCTGTTGCTGACACTTCTGAATGTCTATACCCCCAGCTGCTACTACTCGAGGAGTCACCCTTCTTGCTGCCTTCCCACCTCCCACCAGTGGTTTCCATCACACCTCGCTGGAAGCCAGCTGGGGAAGGAGGTTTTCCCACATCCAGGCCCCAGTAATACCAGTGGGAATGGTGCTAAATACCAACAGAGCATATCTGACCTAGGACCGGCTAAACCCAACGCACGCTCTAGATTCCTGGAGAAATCCTCTGACAGCTTCCCACTGGGTTTTGAATAGACACGACACATCAACGTGGCCTCCAAGCCCCCCCATGACCTAGTTTTTGGCTACCTCTCTAGTCTGGCGCCACTGACCTCTCTCAAAGGTGCTGAATGACTTTCAGTCACCAAGCTCAACTTCACTTTTAAGGACTTCACACAGGGCACTCTGTGAACTTAGAACACGCCCTCTTGTCTCTCTCTCAATCTAGAGCCAGCCCCCCACATTCTTAGTTGGTTAAACTAACTTACTCTTCAGATTTTAAGTTATCTACTGCTTCTGAAAAACCTCTCTCGATACATTCTACTCTCCTCCACCTATTAATGTAAATGAACAGTCCTGTTGTAGTCTCTCATCAAGGAATGTGCTACATATTTCGTGTACCTATTATAGTTTGTAACTATATATATATGCATGAATAATTTAAGATGGTTGTTCCTAAAATCTTAAGATCCACGAATGCACAATGTCTACTTTGATCAATGTCATATTCCCAGTGATTAATACAGAGTATGGCGCACTGTGACTACTCTATACGTTTTTATCAAATTAATGAATAAATAAATAAGTTTCCTGAAAGGATGTACATCAAACCAATGTCAGTGGCTACTTCTAAGACAAGTGGAAAAAGTAACTTTTTATAGTATACACTTTTGTTTTAATGCTTTTAACAGGAAAGAATTACTTTTATGTTTAAAAAAACACACATTTTGGAATTGAGACTCTCCATTCTAAGAATTCATCCTAAGAAACTAGTTAGCACTGCACACTAATATTTGTATACATGGATATTCATTAAAACATTAATAATCAAAAACTATTATCAGCATGGAAGTCAGATGAAAGAAACTTACTGAACTAAACTGTGTTGTGTCTGCATGCCCACAGTTAAGTACATGGACAGATAGTCCTAAGATCTTAAATGAACAATCAGGTTACAGTTGGCTGAAGCTATATACTGCAATATTTTACTACTTAGTAGAATCATGCATGAATTTTTATTTGTCTTTTACTTTGCTTATTTCCATTTTTGCATTATCTAAAAATAAACATGTGTTTCTTTTTAAACAAGAAAAACATTATTATAAAAACAAGCAAAAAATTTCTTCCAAATTAAGTAAATAGTGCCAAGAGAACAAAAAAGAGGTCTTCTCTAAGAGAGTGACATAGGTGCTTTCAGACCAACTGAGTGTTGGTTGACGCCAACCTGCTCCCTCTCAAATGACAACAGAGAGATCTATAAAGAGCAATGATGGTTTTATCCGAGATCCAAGGTCACATAGCTGATCCGAAGTCCAAACCCACTGCTTTCTGGAACACTGCAGTGTGAACCATGTCTCGGTAAGGAATAGGTTATGAGCACAGCGGGTAAAATCTTCGTGTCCAAAAAGGGAGCTTGGGTCAAGGATTTCTATAATGGGTTCAAGGGTTAGATTATTTCCAAATATGCCCAAATTGACACCATGCTGTAGATGTTGGACCCTATTTGAACTTGTTTTTTACGTATCATTAATAAAAAGAAACTATGTCTGTAAGGCAATAAAGTTATTGTGCATGTTAAAAATTAGAGTTACAGTACCCATTCCCTATATATTGATTTATATTTATTTCAATTCTTTATAAAAAATTTTTTAATGTTTATTTATTTTTGAGAGAGAGAGACAAAGTACGAGTGGGAGAGGGGCAGAGAGAGAGAGAGAGTGGGATACACAGAATCTGAAGCAGGATCCAGGCTTTGAGCCATCAGCACAGAACCCAACGCGAGACTCGAACTCACGAACTGTCAGATGATGACCAGAGCCGAAGTTGGATGCTTATCCAACGGAGCCATCCAGGCACCTCTATTTATTTCATTTCAATTTCAGGCTCTAACTACTCATCAGAAATGGGCTCTTTTAACTAGCTGAATGGTATCGAGCTCATATATGCAAGAAAGAAGTGGTCAAAGGCATCTTGTGTCAAAACCCTGCTCCAATTTGACATCACAGAAGGCAAAATTGACTTTTAATGCTTTCTCTACATTATTGCTCTGTAGGATAAAATGTTGGCTTCTTCCAATCATCTCTTTTAGGCAAAAGCATCTTTAAATCAGGATAAATATATTGGGAGAACAAAGAATCAGAGATTTCCCCAAAGAAGCAAAGTTAACAAGGCCAGCAGGAGGCCAGCTGGTGTCCTGACCTTGTCAAAAAATATCTCCTCACCGCCACCATTGAAATCATCTCCCTCTGTAACAGTCACATTCTTTTCACTTAAGATAATAATGGATTTTTTCTAGGAGGAAGGTCATATTAAGTGACTTCAGTCTGTATTATTGTGAATTAGTTAATTGATCCTTTTGTCTGTGGTAGCAAGGAGAGGAGATATTTTCTGAAGAGATGAGAGTTGGTGAAAACAGAATGTAAGGGGACAGACTAGAGTCCCTCTCTGAATGGCAAGGCTGGGACATCTGAAGCAGGGAGGGTAGCAGCAATCTGAGGGTTCTGTTTACCTGGGAGAAGAGCAAGAGGAGAGTCCAACCTTTTTTGTTTGTTTTTTCTTTGCTGTGTTTTTGTCAAGGACCAAGTCTTTCATCAAAATTCACTTGCTGAAAACAAAAGTGTGGACTAAGGTCTTCCATTTGACAGACCGGAAAGAAAAAATAACAGAAGAATACATTGGAAACCTCAATGAAGAATTTTGGATAAATAAATTCATCGCGATAGCAGAAATCTTCAATTAGCTCTATGGCCTTGGAAACCTCTTTTGAACAACAATAAGGATAAAGACTTGCATTGTTTAGCTCTGAATTTCAACATGTTCTTTTCAGAGAAGTATGCAGCCCCCCCCCCCATAGCATTACTAATTTAGAGCCCACTGTTATTTAAGTGGCGACATTTTCCTTATTGTTCTTTATGTACTTAAAATCAATACTTTTCCTCTTCATATTCTTATGAAAAGTCCAATACATTCTGGAGAATCAACTGAAAAGTGGTTTCCAGCTCCTTTCAATTTTTTTCCTAAAATGCCATCCAAAGATATAAAAATTAAAGAATAATTGGAGAAAGTGGGATCTTTTTCATTCATGTTTTAATGTTCAGAAAATATTCAGGGCTATCTCCTAAGCTTAATTGGCTACCACAGTTCTTGCAAAGGCAACAGCAATATGGATAACATTCAAAGGTAGAGTCAAAGAGATCTGACGTCTTAGCATTTTTGCCACAAACTAGCTGTGTGATCTCTTGGAAGAACAGTGATTCCCGAATTTTAACCGTTTATGTATCACTCCTTTTTCTTGTATCCGTATACCATCAGTATTGTTTACTTAGCATTTTTGTCATCTTGACTTATTTATTTACACGTTGATAATTTGATTTTAAAAGAACATATCCATAGAAAGCCACTTTCCACAAATATCACTTAGTCATAAAAATAAGCACAATGAAAAACTACAATATTATTAGGCTCTAACAAGACCCTTGGGTTTGACATATTACTTCCTGGGCATATTGAAAAGCACACATTCCTGTTAGAGATGCCCATGTGACCAGTTCTATCTAACGGATTGTGAGGGAGGTACACGTGGCACTTCTAGGCCAAATAATTTAATGACAGTATGCAGCGCTCTCTAGTTTCTTCCTCTGATGTGGCAAAGAAGAAAGCTATAGGTTCTACATGTTGCTGCCATAAGATAGTAGAGCCTCAGCCCGGGTTCCTGAGAAATGGTGTCACAGACCTGATTCCATTCCAAACACTATTATATCCATTAAGATCTAAACTTTGATTAGGAAATATACTTTTCATTAGTCCAGACACGTCGATGTCTTTTTTGCCCACAGCAAAGCTTAACCTATTTTGATTAATACAACACTGTGGCCTCTGCCTAGGACCATGGTCTCTCTGTCTAACTGCTCTTTATTCAAAAAGGGGGATATTTGGAAATATGATAGATGTTAGAAAAATATTAGCTCTAATTTGAGACTTTCTTCTTGAGTATAATGAAAAATTTAAGAATAATTAAAATGAGAACGATTTTCTTTCATGCACTTCAAATCTGTCTGTATGCCTTGAAATACACTGGGCAAAATATGCAAACTCATCGATCCTTGGATCCTTTATCAAGAAAATAATAGAAAATAATTGACTCTCTGTTGATTAGAGAAATACATGAAAAGATGGCAGTTAGCACACAATAAAAAATTTTGGTGGGTTTTGTTTTAAAGTTACATGACATTAAAAAATAAATAATCCAGTGAAGAAATGGGCAAAAGAACACGAATAGACACTTTTCCAAAGACATCCAGATGGCTAACAGACACATGAAAAGATGCTCAACATCACTCATCATCAGGGAAATGCAAATCAAAACCACAATGAGATACCACCTCATACCAGTCAGAATGGCTAACATTAACAACTCAGGAAACAACAGATGTTGGCAAGGATGCGGAGAAAGGGGAACCCTTTTGCACTGCTAGTGGGAATGCAAACTGATGCAGCCGCTCTGGAAAACGGTATGGAGGTTCATCAAAATATTAAAAATAGAACTATCCTGTGAGCCAACAATTACACTACTACGTATTTATCCAAAGGATACAAAAATGCTGATTCAAAGGGGCACATGCACTCCAATGTTTATAGCGGTACTATCAACGATAGCCAAATTATGGGAAGAGTCCAAATGTCCATCAACTGAAGAATGGATAAAGAAGATATGGTGTATATATATACAATGGAATATTACTCAGTGGTCAAAAAGAGTGAAATTTTGCCATTTGCAATAACATGGATGGAACTACAGTGTGTTATGCTAAGTGAAGTAAGTCAGAGAAAGATAAATATCATATGATTTCACTTAAATGTGGAATCTAAGAAACCAAACAAATGAACATAGGGGAAGAGAAGTAAAAATAATATAAAAACAGAGAGGGAGAAAACCGTAAGAGACCCTTAAAAACAGAGAATAAACTGAGGGTTGCTGGAGGGGTATTGGGTGGGGGATGGGCTAAATGGGTGATGGGCATTAAGGAGGGCACTTGTTGAATGAGCATTGGGTGTTATATGTAGGTGACGAATCACTAAATTCTATTCCTGAAACCATTTTTACACTGTATGTTAACTAACTAGGATTTAAATTTAAAACAATAAAATAAATTAATTAAAAAAATAAGTTAAAATAAATAAAGTTACATGACACTATACAGTGTAGCATATGTACATTTTGAATGGCAAATATTTATTTTGAATGCTTCTAGGCTCTAAGGGACATAGGAAGCAAAACATATCTTGTCTGGGACAAGCCTCTCTAGCTGGTGACATTCATACAGAGACATGAATATTGGAAAGAAGCCCTCCATGAATGGTCTAGGTGAACTGTGTAGCAGTTAAAAGGATCAGTGTGCAAAAATCTTCAGGCACGCTGATATGAGCAACAAAAGAATGAAATTAGGAAAACCAGATAAACCAGAGAACAAGTTGTAGAGGAGGTAAAGAAGTGTCTCAGTTGGATTATGTTTTAGAGGGAGAGTTAAGGCTTAGTGATGGTTTTGCCTATACAGTATTCGAATAGTACCTAAAATAATTTTTATTGAATCCTTAGTATGTATTTAGCACTGAAGATAATGCTTTTATTTATTTATTTTTAATTTTTTTTATTGTTTATTTTTGAGAGAGGGAGAGAGAGCAGGGTCGGGGGGAGAGCAAAGAGAGAGAGGGAGACACAGAATCTGAAGCAGGCTCTAGGCTCTGAGCTGTCAGCACAGATCCTGACGTGGGGCTCAAACTCATGTGCTGTGAGATCATGACCTGAGCCAAAGTCGGATGCTTAACCAACTGAGCCACCCAGACAGCCCAATGCTTTTATTTCTTTTAACCATCACAGTGATCCTGCAATGTGAGATAGACATTATTATAATTCCCACTTTATCATCTTGGAAACTGAAGCTAAAGAGGTTAAGAAATTTACCCCAGATTACACATTAGATTCGTAAAAGAGCTGGGAACCCACCCAGGTGTATCTGACCCCAAAGGCTGTGAACTCTATCACTCTTCCATTCTGATGACAAGGGATGCTGTTTTACTTTTCCAATAATTACATTTTTCTATATCAACTGTATCCTGTTCTTTGTGTTTTGAATACTTGGAATTTAATCATGAAGACAGCCTAAGATATCCATGTGCTTAGGATTTTGCCTGTGTAAACAGAATACTTTGCGAGGAATGCAGGGGTTGAGGGTTGCATGAACAGCCCAGCTATGCAGAGTAGGATGGATGCCACTTAACTTTGAACAATTACTCACATATGTCTTGAGCATGAAAACTATTTGTTGGTTTCCTACAATTATCCATGGAACGGTGGAAGGTTCTGGGTCATTTCATGGTAGGTGGTTGCTTTCCAAACAAAGTCATTTCTGTATGTACATGGGTTTGTGTGAGTTTGAGGGGGTGGAGAGGGAATGAGGGGCAAGTGAAAAAATAGATGGATTAGAAATTGGCTAGTGACATGCGGCACTGTCGAAGTTGGCTTTAAAGACAATTGCAGTGAATGTGTTGTAGCAAGAGGAAGCATAACGCAAAATGCGCGTGGTGTGAGCCAGACATATCTGGTTAAGGATTACAGCTCTGTTGTTAGCTGATGCATGACCATGGAGGGGAGTAAAGAACAGCTATCACTTAACAGGGGAGACTACTGTAAATATTTGACGCATTTGAACAGTGTGGTGCACAATCCATGTTCAAGAAATAGTAATAATGAATGGGCAGTATTGAGGTTCACTACAATCTCTCCTGTTTTTATTCTTTTTATGTTTCAATAAGTTATTTCATTCATCTTTTTGTGTAGAATATAGCTTCTCATGGTAAAAATTCAAAAGTTATAGAAGAGATACAATAAAAAATAATCCTGTATCCCAGCAACTTGGTTCTCCTACACAAACAAATCCTGTTGTAAGATTCTTAGATATCTTTTCAGAAGACAAGTATATTACTCCTTTTATTTCTCCCATTAATGGTAGCATACCACATACTCCTGGATTTTTTTTTTTTAGTTTATGTTGGTGATCATTGCATATAAATTCAAATAAATTTCTCTTAACCTTCTTTTCCCCCTTCCTTCCTTCTTCTGTCCTTCCTTCCTTCCTTCCTTCCTTCCTTCCTTCCTTCCTTCCTTCTCCTCTTCTCTTTTATCAAGTATGTAATATTCCATTGAACCCGAATTTGATTGACAAGTCCCCTACCAATGAATATTTAGGGGTGTTTCAAATATTTCATTGTTGGGAACTTGAATGAATATCTTGGTAAAGAGTCGTAAAATTGCAAGGTCAAAGAGTATGGAAATTAGATTAATCTCTAAAGGGTTGTCATCAGTTTATATTCTCGTTATTGTTTCCCCATATCTACACAACAAATAATACAATATTTTGATCTATGCCAATCTAAGATAATAAAATATAGTGTACTTCTTTTACTATGAGGTTGTGTGAAATCTTTTGCATGTTTAAAAACTATTAGTTTTTCTTTTTACGTAAAGTATCTGTTTAGTTATCTGTTCCTATCTTTTGTCTGGAATTTTATTGAGTTATTGATTTTGTTTTATAAAGAGCCCTTTACTTAAATAAGCAGCCTTTTATTTATGATATTAATCGCAATTTTTAACATCTTTTGTGATCTTCTGTTTCACCTTGCAGAGATTATTTCTGCAGTGGAATTCATTGATCTTTTCTTCTTTTTTTGATTTGCTCATATATAGACAGAAATTCCCGTTATGATTATTTTTAAATTTTATTTTGATCCACCTAAATTCATTTCACTGTAAGGCATAACATAGGGATTGTATTTAGTTTCCCGAACACCTTTTAACAATAATTGACCTTTTTACAGCTGATTTTAAATGCCACCTTTTCATATACTAGATTTCTATATGAGTTTCGTTTATTTTGGGGGCTTTCACTCCTTCCACTAATCAATCTACCTATTGAGAAGCCATTAGCATGCTAGTTTAATCAATACAGCTTTTTAATAAGTTTAATGGTAGGGTCAAAGTTATTCTATACAATCCTGTGAGTTGTACACGGCTCATTTTCAGAATCATTTTTTACATAAACTAGAGGGTTAGTGATGCTACCTTCCTTCTCATCCCCAGGAATTGTTCAGCACAGCCAACACAACTAATGGACCAGTACCATGGAATTGTTTAACTTTTTCAGAATTTCCCAGCCATTACCTATTGCCTATATTTTTAAGGAATTTTAGAATCAGCTTATACAGTTTATTGACCTATTTTATTGACATTCAATTCACTAATTTAGAGAGAATTGACACGTACCTCACACGGTATCACAAACTAAAATCAAATGTAGTGAAATTTGTATCTAAAAGTAAACACTAGGGGCGCCTGGGTGGCTCATTCGGTTGAGGATCGGACTTTGGCTCAGGTCACGATCTTGTGGTATGTAAGTTCCAGCCCCGCGTCGGGCCCTGTGCTGACAGCTCAGAGCCTGGAGCCTGTCTCAGATTCTGTGTCTCCCTCTCTCTCTGACCCTCCCCCGTTCATGTTCTGTCTCTCTCTGTCTCAAAAATAAATAAACGTTAAAAAAAAATTAAAAAAAAATAAAATAAAAGTAAACACTAAACAACAAAAATTTGATATAACATATAGTTGGGTTATCTTCATGACTTTAATGTAAAGAAAAATTCTTAAATGGGATGCGGAGTTCTAACTGAAAGGATAACTGGGTAGAATATTTTGTGTTCAGAATATGTAATGCACTAATAACCAATAAGAAAAAAAAGATGGACAAGCTAAGTAGAAAAATGGGCAAGAGAATCAGACACTTCACCAAAGATGGCGTCTGAATATTCAATGTCATCAAAAATCAAATAATGCCAATCCCAGCTTTAATGACATACCCCCTCACACACACCAGGTTTACTAAAATTAAAAAGACTAACAACACCAAGTGTTGATAAAACCTAGAGCAATGGTAACTCTCACACATCACTGGTGGGAACACAAATTGGAAAATGTTTGGAAAACACTTTGGAAATGTTTGGAAACACTTTGGAAAAATGTTTAAACATTATCTGTGGAAATTGAATACAGGTGTTCCCTGCTTTTTGAAAGCTCATGTCATGCCACTTTGCTTTTACAAAAGCCCCACATTAGTACCTGTTTTTGCTAAATGAAAGCAATCCAAAGAGGATTTTCCAGTTTTATGAAAAAAAAGTGCAAATTGAAAATAGTGCCCCATGTTTGTCTTACAGCGAGCCCCTATAGAGGCAGCACAGCCTTCCAGAATCGAGAGTGGCATTGCCAATCTCCTTCCCTGGCAACTGCTCTCAGCATCTCAGCACCAAGCTGCCATAGCTTTGAACTGTATCTGCCTCTGTGCCTTATCTTCATTTATTTTACGCATTTGTTAGCAAGATGTGTCCTAAGGTATCAGAAAAGCTTAAAAGCCTTTTTTTTTTGAGTCTGAGAATGCTAAAAAAAAGTTTCAATATAATTATTGGTCATTGTTTCTTTGTTGTACTCCATTTCAGCTTACAAAAGGTTTTATAGCAAAGCTTTCCTTTCAGATAGCAGGGGAAACCTATATATGCTATGCCACATAGGCCAGCTACTCAACAGAAATATGTACACATATGCACCATGCTTCATGCACAAAGGTGTTCACAGCAGCATTATTCATAATAGGTCCGAACTGTAAACAATCCAAGTATCTATTAGCAGTAGAATAGATACCTATACCAATGATTGTGGTATTTGTAGACAGGTAAATACTCTATAGTGTTTAAAATTAATTACAGTAGCGGGATACCTGGGTGGCTCAGTCGGTTAAGCATCTGACTTCGGCTCACGTCATGACCACACAGTTCATGAGTTCGAGCCCTGCATCAGGCTCTGTGCTGACAGCTCAGAGCCTGGAGCCTGCTTCAGATTCCATGTGTGTGTGTCTCTCTCTCTGACCCTCTCCTTCTCACGCTCTCTCTCTCTCTCTCTCTCTCAAAAATAAATAAACATTAAAAAATTAAAAAAAAATTAATGACAGTAGTTACCTGGGATAACATGGATGAATTTCACGAAATACAATTTTAGGTAAAAGAAGCTGAATGCAAACGAATACATACTGTGTTATTTGACTTATATAAAGTTAAAAAACTAGTCACTATTATCCACTGGTAGTTAGTAGTGAGACTAGGTCACTCTTGCATGAGAGGGAAGGGTTATTGTTGTGGTAAGTGGGGAAAGGAACTTCTGGGTGTTAATATGTTCTACCTTAACCTGGGTGATAGTTACATGGGTGTGTTCACTGTATGATGATGGACTAAAGTAACACTTAATGATATTTGCCCTTTTCTAATTATATTAAAATACTCACATATGTATTCACGTATATTCATATAGATATAGGCTTTTACCTTAATCTGCTTATTATGTAATTATTATTAATTTTAAAAAGTCAAATTGTAAAGTACTTGGGTGGCTCAGTCATTTAAGCCTCTGACTCTTGATTTTGGCTCAGGTCATGATCTCACAGTTATTGAGTTCAAGCCCTGCATCAGGCTTCTTGCTGAAAGTGTGGAGCCTGCTTGGGATTCTCTCTCCCTCTCTCTCTCTTTCTCTCTCTCAAAATAAAAAAATAATAAATAGTCAAATTACTTTGTATCCTTTTTAAATGCTTATTTATTTATTTTTGAGAGAGAGAGAGAGAGTATGCCTGTGCAAAAGTGTAGGAAATGCAGAGAGAGAAAGGAGAAAGAATCCCAAGCAGGCTCTGTGCCGTCAGCATGGAGCCCAATGCTGAGCTCAAGGTCAAGAACTGGTAAGGTCATGATCTGAGCCAAAATCGAGAGTTGGATGCTTAACTGACTGAGACACTCAGGCACCCTTACTTTATATATTTTATAATAAATATTTTTAAAAGGGACGCCTGGGTGGCTTAGTTGGTTGGGCAGCTGACTTCAGCTCAGGTCATGATCT
Source organism: Panthera uncia (assembly GCF_023721935.1). Lineage (NCBI taxonomy): Eukaryota > Metazoa > Chordata > Mammalia > Carnivora > Felidae > Panthera > Panthera uncia. The sequence goes on from NC_064810.1 coordinate 94,626,299, forward strand.
CATGGCTCATGAGGCTGAGTCCCACGTCGGGCTCTGTCCTGACAGCTCGGAGCCTGCAGCCTGCTTCAGATTCTGTGTCTCCCTCTCTCTCTACCCCTCCTCTGCTCGCACTCTGTCTCTCTCTGTCTCAAAGGTAAATAAACATTAAAAGAATTTTTTTAATATTAAAAAAAATCTAATAGTATCCTCTCTGAATCCCTTTCCTTGCTTTTATTGGTACACACTTTCAAGCAATTTCAAGTGCTTAGTCATTTAGAAGTAATGTTTTATATTGTTATTTATTAATTGTGTAAGTTTTAGATACTATCCTCAGATTCTGGTATGGAATCTAAGAATCTGTCTTCCATGGTCTCTCCATACTTTTCCCTCCTCTCTTCTTAACGTAGGTATATAACAATTACTAGATAACTCAAAATTAAAGATTTAAAAATTATGATAATGAGTACATTTTATGTATGAGTATGCAATTATTATTCGTAGCTGACCCATGCATTACATTTTATTTTTTATTAACTCTTATTTTCCTGAAGTTAATGCTTAACCCAAAATCTCTAAATTATATCTAAACTTTTAAAACTTGCTCGATAGTTCTTACTACTGAATTTTTTTTCTAATTTAATATATACATTTTATACATTTCTTCTACTTGTTTTTTTTTTATATTTACTAAGCTCTGAGTCGTTTAACTATTGCTCTATTGAGGATTCCTCAAATGGTTATATTAGTGTACAAACTCAACTCATTATTATTCTCCATAAAACTTCCTTCCATGATGTTTCCTCTGTATTTTGGTTCACTGCATCATCTAATAGAGACTCCTGCCTCTGCCTGAGCCGCCACGTGGAACCCAAGGCCTGCGAATTCCTCCTCACTAAGTTCTCTTGTATCTGTTCCAGGGCCCTCATGCTCCTTTTGTCTCACTGGCTCTACATTATTCTAGTCCTCTTTGTCTCTGGTCACTTACTTGGCTGATCAAGCAGACTTCGGTCTGATTTTCCTGGTTCCAGTCTGTCCACACTCCCATCAGCTCTTCATACCATCAGCAAGTTTATATTTTCAAATCACATGTCTGATCTGATTTTATATTTTAAAGATATTTATGATGCTATGCTTAAAAAAAAAATGAGACAACATAGGGAAACTCTTGTGATACCACATTAAAGTAAAATGTCAAAAACAGATATATATATATATATATATATATATATATATATAGCTAGATATAGCAATTAAAATTAAAATTTTGTAAAAGCTAGCATATACACTGGAAAAAAGTACATCAAAATTTTAATTGTATATGCGGGGCATGGAGAGATTTGTGTGTCCCCTTACCTTTCATTGAGGAAAAATGCTGATATCCATGGGCACAGATACAAAATTCTATGCCAAGAAGTCTCAGGTGGCTTCACAGACATGAAGCCTACACGGTGTGTAGTTCATTGAGGCAGACTACGGAGGAGACACATTCAGACAAAAGAAAGAGCGGTATGAGAGACCAGAGCCATGAGAAAGAATGCTGGGTTCAAGGGAGTGCAAAGGACTGTTTGGATAGGGCGCTGGATGCAGCTGGGGAAGGAGTAGCAAAGGAGGCTGGAGAAGCCAGATGACCCCAAATCTCTAAAGTTTTTTGAAGACTTTGGGTTCATCCTGCAGGTGATCATGAAGAGCCACTGAAGAGTTTAACGGTGCCAGAGTGTGATCAAATTTGGAATCCAGAAACCTCACCCTAGGAGAAAAGACTGACGTGGTCAAGATTAGAAACTCACAAAACAATTAGTCCAGTGGTCCTCAAGTTTCACAACTGCTATCCATAGTTAAAAAAAAAAAAGTTTTAAATTGCAATTCAAGTGGTGATACTGCGATTTATGGTAAGAAATACATATATTTGGGGGCACCTGGGTGGCTCAGTTAGTTGAGTGTCCAACTTCGGCTCAGGTCATGACCTCATGGTTTGTGAGTTTGAGCCCTGAGTTGGGCTCTGTGCTGACAGCTTGGAGCCTGGAGCCTGCTTTGGATTCTGTCTCCCTTTCTCTGTTCCTTCCCGGATCACACTCTGAGCCTCTTTCTCTCTCTCTCTCAGAAACAAATAAACATGAAAAAAAAAGAAATATATATATTAGGTGTCTGTCTCCATTTTTGGCACAGAGCCCCTAAAACCCTTGGAATCTCCTAAGTGATGAGAATGTTAAAGTCGCTTTGTTGTGTTAATGAGGTGGCTTTAGGAAGCACCTAGAGATGGAGGTTGGTGGCCAATGGAGCCAACCAAGTGATTAGAGGGTTGGAATTTTCAGTTCCACCCCCTATCCTCTGGGGAGGGGAGAAGGACTGGAGATCCAAGCAATTGCCAATGGTCAGTGATTTAATCAGTCATGCCTATGTAATGAAGCCTCCATAAAAATTCAAATGGACAAGGTTCAGAGAGCTTCTGAGTTGCTAAACCCGCGGACATTCAATTCAGGGAGAGCAGTTACCTTGAAGAGGACATAGAAGCTCCGTGCCCTTTCCCCACACTGTCCTGTGCATTGCTTTCATCTGGCTGTTCCTAAGTTACATCCTTTTCTAATAAACCAGCAATCTAATAAGTAAAATGTTTCTCTGAGTTCTGTGTGCTAGCCTAGCAAATTAAGCAAACCTGAGGAGAGGTCACTAAAACCCACCGTCTATCGCCACTTTGTCAGAAACAAAGGTAACAACTTTGACTTATGACTGGCCTCTGAAATGGGGTGGGGGGCAGTCTTGTGGCACTGAGCCCTTAGCCTATGGGATCTGCTGTAACTAGTGTCAGAATGAGTTGAATTGTAGGACCCCAGCTGGTGTTGGGAAATTGCTGGATGTATGGGAAAACTTCCTCCAACCTTAAAACACACACAGTTGAGTTGGTGTCAGAATCCATACCAGGTAATACTTACAATCTATGTGTCTGTACACAAGAATGCGCATATAGATAAGTATAAATGAATCAAAAGTTTTAATAAACAGCACTTACCTTTAACTCATGTACTTCACCCTGATATTTTCTGTTCTATTTTGTGTTATTCATTTTTTAAACCGTGCTGGCCATGATCCACTATGTGATTTGATAACCACTAATACATCCCATTCTACAGCATGATAAACACTGAACTGGGGGGAGTATTATAATAATCTATGGGGGAAAGGGTGAACATGTGTCAAAAACTAAACATATCCTAAGAACTGTCCGGAAGAATGGAGAAGAGGTACTGGCAGTCAATTGGGGTTTAAAAAGTAGTGTCAGTAGTAGTTGGTGAAGGATTAGATAGGACACATAAAGAAAAGAATACTCAAGAATAAGTTTCAGATTTTTGTTTGGAAAACTAGGTAGATGGTAGTGCTGTGTGTAGAAATAAGGAATGGAATAGGAGAAACGTGTGTAGGGGGGTGAAGAGTGAATGATTAGTTCAGTTTTGGCCATTTTGAGTCTAAGGTGCATATGAAACATTTAGATGGTTTTGGCAATGGAAAGAATTCACCTGGATATAGGGAAAAGGGTCTAGGTTGAGACCCATTGATGTAACTTAGAGATTTGGAAGTAAAGATCTATAAATGATAGGGGAAAATGCACAACGAGAACTTAAGCCCAGGGACAGAATTCTGGGAAGTATTACCATTGAGATGAGTGATGGCAGACTGGGCACCCAAGAAAGACAACTAAGGGTAGAGAGAAAGGGGGAAAGCAGGGAGATAGTTGTGGGATGCTGAGGAAGGAGAATCTGGAGGAGGGATTGGCCAATAGCATCAAATAGAAAGAACTGGAAAAGGATCACTGATGACTTTAACAATAAGTGTTACAAGAGAATAGTAAGTATGGGAAGCCAGTTTACAGTAGCTGGAGGTGGGCCACCCTTAATATGAGCAGGGCCCCACGCAAGAGCCAAACATACCAGAAGTCTAATATCCAAAAGCTGTGAACCAACAGAACAAACTAATAAATATGTTCCACCCTTCTTTTTTTTAATTTTTGGTTTATTTATTTATTTTGAGAGAGAGACAGAGAGAGTGAGCAGGGGATGGGCAGGAGAGAGAGAAAGAGAAAGAGAGAGAGAGAGAGAGAGAGAGAGAGAATCTGAAGCAGGCTTCAGGCTCTGAGCTGTCAGCACAGAGCCCAACACAGGGGTTGAACTCATGAACTGTGAGATCACGACCTGAGCTGAAATCAGACGCTTAACTGACTGCACCACTCAGGCGCCCCTATGTTCTACCCTGGTAACTTGGTAAATATACCTGTATACCCATTTGGAACACCAGATAAATTTTGAACATTTGGATTCTTCAGAGTTTTTCCTTGGAATGTAGTAGCTTGGAGAGGTCAACCCCAGCCTATAGGGTCCCCTTAATTTTTTCTTCCATCCCTGTGACCTCCATACTGTGAGGAAACCCACATACATACATGCATATGTGTGGCTGACCAGCATGTAAGTGCAGATTCCGTCCACACCTCTTTCCCTGCCAACATTCACTCTATGGCCACCCCTTGGCCCTTGGAGTCATTACTGTACCAGTAATGTGGTCTGCCCTTGAGAGAGCTGACTGGAGAAGCTCCCCCAACCCCACCCCACCCCACCAAAAGAAAAAAAAAAAAACAGATGAGCAAAAGCATATTTACATACCTGAGTGAAGAAACTAACCTTGGGGAAGTAGTTGAGGGCTTGAAGAGTGTGACTGACTCAGGATGTGGCACACAGCAGGGACAGGAAGAGGCCTTGGCCCCCACAGGAAGGGAGGGAAATTACAGGTACAAGTTAATTTGTAGGTGGGGAAGGAGTTTGATAATGTTCATACTTTATGCTTTCATTTTCTCTGTGAACTAGGAAACAATTTCTGCTGAAAGCATTTGGGGTTGAGGAAGGATGAGGAGAAGAACCCTGATGAATACAGTTGCTTTTCTGGAAAACTCTCCATTGCAGTGGCAGGGAGAGGTGCTCAGAGATGAGCGAAAGACCACCACGTGGCCATCAGGACCAAGCAGAGTTTGGAATAAGAAGATTCCAGGTTGCTACAAATTGCATAACTGTGGGATTTTTCTTGGCTGTGAAGGAACAGGACACATAATGTTCACTACAAGGTAAATGCAGGATCTTGCTCAAAGGCGGTTTGGCGAACATTTAGTAAGTAATTACATGATTATTTTTGAGATTTTTCTTAATATCAAGTCATAGAAAATGGAAACGGAAAGGATCTCCTTCCTCTCCCTAAGCAAGGCGACTTGTTATAAGGGACTCCAAGAACGCATGCCTCATTTCCAAAGTCCAGGGTGAAGGAGAGATCTCCACTTCCCTTAGGAATTATTTCATAGCCTAACAGTTATTGTAGCCAGGAAGCTTATTTCTTCTCTTCCTGATATTTAGTCCAAATTATGTTCTTCTTAATTTCAACCTATTATTGTTAGTCATTTCCTCATGGTTAACTTAGGAATCTCTATCCCTTCCTGGTATTTGCACCTTCAAATATTATGTCGACTTATCACCTAACTTGGTGATAACTGTTTAAAAATATACATTTTTGGCTTATATATAGGATGATGGTTTTACATCCTATAAACACACTATACATGGATGTCTAGGGACTTGAGAAAATACACTTTTGTGTGAGTGAAAATATGTAGGCCATATATACCTGATATGTGTAATTACAATCTTCATAATCATTCATTTTAGATTTGCCAACTTGCACATGTGGAAATGTTCAATTTGTAATGTGATTATAACACAAAAACAAAGCATGTTTGATACCTGTGGCTTGGTCGTTTCATGGTAAGTGCAGAAAATTTGAAAAACCATGTTACATTTCATATTCCCGGCCAAGTCAAACTCTGAAAGTAGCTCTATAATTCTTGGGGAATCTCTTTAAGCAGACTTGTGTCAAGGCCAATTAGAATCCAAACAGCCTTTTTCTAATTGGAGTGAGGTATGCAGCTGAATAATTCTGTCATTAAGCAAACCCCTTATAAAGGTTACAACTCCAAGGCAAACCTCAGCCCCGGGGCTGAATAAACACAGGAGGGTACGAGTGCAACATTCCACGACTGGCACCTTCACCCCATGAGCCCCGGAGACGGGGGTTTTGGATTTCTTTCTATGCTTTGGCCATATACTTCTCCCTTCACCCCTTGCCTTTTCTCATACCTGGCAAAGATATAACAGAACTAAGGGAGCAAATGTAAAATTTCCACGAGCTTTTACCTGGTCAAGAAGTCATATCGTTTTTTTCTTTTGGGGATAAGAGTGTCTTGGGAATTCTACAGAACTGGTTCAAAATGGGGGTAAGTCCATGTCTGCCGTGACATTCTTGGCTTATCCCAGTTTGATCCCTTCTTTTTCAGACTTGTCGTCTCCGTCCTCTCCTCCAGTCCCCATGTTCCAGCCACCATTTACTACTGCCCCTCACGGGATACTACACATGCAAGTCCTCTCCTATTATCTATCATCTATCTATCTATCTATCTATCTATCAGCTACCTATCTAATCTTTGTTTCTGTTATTGCCTCTGACAACAATACTCAACCATTCACACACAGAACTCACAGGTTTCTGGTTCAAATCCTGACCCCACCAGTTATAGATTGTATGATATTGGGTAAAGTATTTAACTTATCTAAGTCTCACTTTCCTCACCTGTACTAGGTTTACTTTAATATTAACCTTACAGTTTTTTTTTGGGGGGGGGAGGGATTAAATTATTATATACCAAGTGCCTGATAATATTAATAATAATACCTAATCCTGTGGTGTAAGTTGGGATCTCTGAGAAAGAGACTTGAAATAAAGATTTGTATGCTGGATGTTTGTTTGAAAGCGAAGTTGAGTAGGAAGTGTTCTAGGAAACAATACCTTCAGGACTGAAGGAGGTAGGACTTCAGGGAAGGAAATGTTGAACTGTGAAGCAAGTACGACAAGGATTTCAATCCATTTTCTGAGATCTTTGGAGTTGAGATGGCCTTTAGAATTGTCCCAAACTGTGGTAAGGGGTTGGTCCTTTGTATCTGGCATCAGCCAGTCATTGCATGAGGGCTGGTCCTAGGAAGGGAACATGGTCTTGGGTAAGGTGGCTCCATTCATCTGAGAGCAATTTTCCAATGGAAGAAGGTCTGGATAATTAGTGCTGAAGTGGGAAAATATGTACTACACATCACAGCATCCATGGAGACCATACTTGGCATTGCACAGATCTGGGAGTGGCTCCTTCATGATTCTGATGGACATGTTTTCCTGGAGAAACTTAAAAGAACAATGTTAGCAAGATGAACTGCAGCTGCTCCTGCTGCAGCTGGTGTTGAGGCTGCACTGATATCCATCATCTCCCATCTCTATCACGTTTTTAAATTCCCTCAGTTAGTACATGTGTGGGTCTTGGTGGCTCAGACTCTGGCTATGACTCATCTCGTAGATCTGATCTCATGGTTACCATGCCTTTCTCAGTTTACGCTGTTTAACTTCATTTATTATCAAAGTTGGCAAGGAAGTATCAAGAGACACCCAGGTGGATCACATGAGTACCGAACATTCTTCTCTGTGCTTTTTGTGTGATGGCAACTCTCTCTCTTCCTGATAATCAGGGTTAGTTACCCTTGAAAAGTCATCTCTTTTCTTGCTGTTGGTCTCTTGACATGACAAGTCCAAAGTGACTAGGCACCAGCGGTTCCCCAGTGGAAGTACTTCCCTGTGGGAATCAGGGCCCCTAAACCTACAGATATGTAAAACACAAATTCCCCGAGTCACTTGTAATCACAGTAGTGGGGTCACTCCTATTTCCACTCCTTGCATCCTGGACTCAGGTATTCTATGTAGTGATGACAGAGTACCGTATAATGATCATTGATTTAGGCTATATACTGCATGAATTAGGATGGTGTCCCATCCTTACAGTGGATCATCTCCAAGCTCACTCCTTAACACACTCTTTCATCATTCTCAGGCCAGCGATGTGGTGCAGTATGTGATACGACCAGTGGATCCAATGGTCATGTGGTCAGTGCCATTCTTCTTTTGCTGTAGTGTCCCTTAGTCCGATGTAATGCATAGGACCCCATGTTGGTGATGAAACCCTTAGCTAATGGTGCTGGTGGAGGCCTTCAAGCCAAAAAAAAAATAAATCCACACTTATAATATTTGTTGATTCTGCTCAAGACGAATTGCTGCCCCTTTCAATGTAGAAGAGGTCCAGTATTATCAACTTCCTAACAAAATTGCTCTTCTTGAAACATGGTACCATATAGAGGACTTGGTGTTGGTCTCTACTGATGGCAGTTTGGACATTTGTCGGTGGCAGTCGCTAGATCAGTTTCAGGGAAGAAGAGCTCCTGCTTTTGTTTCCATGCAGAACCTCTATTTCTCCCATCAGCTATTCCATTCATGCATCTTTTGTGCAAGAACTGGGGCTGCCAATGGCAGGAGGGGTGATGCCCATTGACTGAGTCATTCTTTCTATTTTGTTGTTTAGGACCTCCACTGTGGCAAATGTCTTCTGAGTAATATTATGTGATACAAAGATCTTCATACTTCATGACCACTCATGTTAATCCATCCCTGTTCCTTTTTCTTATACCTCCCTGTTCGCTTCTTGCCAAACTTTGTCAGCTTCCAGAATATCCAGTCAATTCAGGTACAAGGCTGTATACATTCTAACCGGGACTACTTATGTTTTCATACAAGGGTGACAAAAGTGGCCAGGTTCACTGCCCAAAGCTCTTCTCATTACAAGAATCTCCTGTTACCACTCCTTTTCAGTACTATCTATTAGTGAAACAGTTTGAGCCAATCCATCCATGAACCTACCTCAGCAGTTTCCCTCCTTCCTCATTGGGTTGTAAGGGACCACCCTCCTCTCACCATGTGATAGTAGGTATGAACCAAAGAAGAGATGCTTGCACTGCAGGTGTTGGATGCCATGGGGGAGAGGGGGTCTGGCCATTTTGCTTATGTAGTTTTCTTGTGCCCTCTGGTTTTTTCATTACAACCCTAAATGTACCACTTCCATCTTAGAATAGACTGTTGCTAGACCCATCCAAATTTATGACTTGGTGATTCTAGAAGAGCCAGTTTGTGGTAGGCAGTTCTAATCACCCCGCTAGTTTATATACCATGACCAGGTATCTACTATGGCCTAATAGTAATCTAGGAGCTAGTATCTAAGAGGTATATAATTCTCATTTGCCAATGTCATTGCTTTGCATCAGAACCCCAAGGATCTATACAGTGATATTCTGATTGGGGTTTGCCATAAAATTCATATAGCATCTCTACCCTCCACAGATTTTTCTCATACCATAAGGTCTATAGTGTCATGTGGCCCAACAAGCAGGGCCACTTGCGTCATAACTTGTACCTATGCTTCTGTGGAAGCATTTCCTGTTCTGGATTTATTCAAAGCTGTCAAACTTTTGTGTATCCTGGTATTTGAATCAGAGAAGTATTTCCAAATGCGCTACCTCCATAACCCAAAGAGGCTTACAGTTCATTTTACTCCCTTCTTAGTGGTGAGAAGTGTGAGATGCAGTAATTTGTCCTTTACATTGCATAAGAAGTTCTGACACATCCCAGATCCCTGCATCTCAAAGATCTTCACTGATATAGCAGATCTCTGAATCTCCATTAGGTTTATCTCCAACCTGTAATTTATGTGATTTATCAAGATGTCCAACATACTTGCCTCTTCTTGACGATTCCATCTAATTAACATGACAACATCAGTATGTTGGACCAATATGGCTTTCTGCAGAAAGTCCTTCGGGCAATTCTCTTATGGGAGTGGGATAGTGAACATAACCCTGAGGCTATGACTATACATATATTCTGTTGTCTATCTCAAGTGAGTGTGAAATATTCCTGATGTGCATTTCTGTTAAGATTAGAAAACAATGCATTTACCTGATCAATGGCCATATTCCACATACGTAAGGCTTTATTAATCTGCTCTAGCAAAAATATCATATATGGCATATCAGCTACAAGTATGACTACTACCTAGTTGAGTTTCTAATAGTCCATTGTCATCCTCCAAGAACCATCCTTTGCCAAGTTTCTGGACCTGAGCCTACACCATTCACTTGTAAAAAGGTGAAAAAAAAAAATTTCAGTGACTTACATACACTCTCACCTGTCTCATCAACCTTGGTGCTCATTATAATAATTGTTCCCATTTTGCTTCTGTTATAATTTTGGCTCCTATCATCCCCATTGTTATCAGGGAGCGTAGTTCTATAGAAGTATCTCCTATCATCAGTATGACCTATAGAGGACAGCCACTACTGAGCTCAGCAGTGCTGGTTGCCCTCTGACCTGTGCACTCCTTATCATCTTGGGAAATAGTGTCCTCTGGCCTTCCCACAAAATAACATGCCCATTTCTCCTGGCTCATTTTTATTCCTTCTTCCTTGTCTGCTATAATAGCCTGGTAAATGTAGCTCACTTGGCATGGGCCATCCCTATCAACAAACTTCCCAGAGCCACCTTAGCAGCATATTTGTTCCATTTCCCAAGGTCTTGTGCCAGGGTGTTAAGTCCTGTGTAATGGTAGAGCATTCCCATATTAATAAGCTTCAGCTTATCCAACTTTGTATTCCACCTTCTGTAATCCAACATCTTCAGGATCAGTCTTATACCTATGGGTACATGTTGGGTAGGTCTTGACATGCCTTTGAAATAGACTCTTCCTCCCTTAACAGGCCCCAACTCTTCCCTGGTTGGGTAATGTTGAGACTCAAATTCAGTTGTTGACTTAGAAGATATAGCAGGAGGTAAATGGGCTGTCCTACAAGATAGAGACCTTTGCATTATTTTTAGGCATGGGGAGAGTATTAGACTTGAACATGGAGGGCGGAGGTTCAGGACGATGTGGGGATTTAAGGTGTTTTAATCCATCATCTCTGATATCCCTATCCCAGGTCTTAGCATCCCACTGCTTACCAACAAGGATCCTGATCTTGGCATTGCAGATCTTCCATGGTTGAAAATTAAATATTTTTTGGAGCTTTGTTATTCTTATAATTAAGTTCTAGGCCTGATTTTCACCTTTTTGTCTAACGACTGCAGGAGCTGACAATATTATGTGTTGCTGAGAAGATCCATTTATTTCCACACTTAGTTTTTAAGTGGTCAATGATCCCAGTGAGTCTTTTATTTCCTTTCTTTCTTGCACCTATTGCTCATATCAATAGGCATACCATTGGATAGTCCTTATAATTACTTTTTTCTCAGTACTTCTCAAATATTTTTTAATATATTCCTTTCTTTCAGTATCTGCAGTAGTTATCTATTACAGCAAATTATCTCTCCGCATTTAGTTGCTTAAAACAGCAATCAACATTTTTTATCTCCCACACTTTCTTTGGGTCTTGAACTCAGGAATGGCTTGGCTGGGTAATCTCTGGCTTAGGGTTGTCATGAGGTTCGGTTGCATGTCAGCCAGGTCTGTACTCTTGTAAAAGTTTGACTGGAGCTGCAATATTCACTTCTACATGGCTGGCAAATTAATGCTAGCTGTTGGGGTTAGCTGAAGGTTGTCTCTACAGAACTGCTTGGGTATCCTCAGACATGGCAGCTGGCTTTCCTCAGGAAGAGTGGGTTTGAGGTACAAGGTAGAAATTTCAATGCATTATTAACCTAGCCTCAGAAGTCGCACACCATCACTGCAGCAATGTTCTATTAGGCATATGGGTCACCTTGACTCAAGATGAGAGGGAACTGCATGAGAGCATGGATATCAGAAGGTGAGGATCATTGGTGACCATTTTAGAGGCTACCTATCACAACACCTTTTTTAAGCTTATTAAGAGTGGACGTTTTAACAGTTGCACTACTCCTGCAAGTCAGGGATCATTGGTGTTCTCTTTATCATTCTTGATGGCATCTTCGAGGCTATTTGGTCAGCAGTGCTCTAGCACCAAAATTCTGTTTTTGAGCCTGGATAGATGATAAATACATAATATCTGTCTATCATCTCTCTCTCTCACCCTTCCTCTAGAATTTGAGCGCTTTCAGCCATCTCTTGTACTCTTGTCAAAGCTACCGCAATATCCTAACATGTTCCACAGAGCCCTCCTGATTTGAACTCCAGCTACCACTCCACACTCTTCTCTGAACATGTTTCTTCTGATTTACTCCTCTCTAGCATAAATGTCACCTTAACAGACAAGCCATATCTTCCTACCTCATATATTTCCTGTAAGAGGAAATATATTTTCTTCTCTATATTTTCTTTTATAGCACTTGTCCCCATCTGACATTGTATTAGAGATGCATTTGTTTATGTGCTAGATGTTTATCTTCCACACTAGATTAAAATTGGGGTTTGTTTTATTCAGTTCTTAATCTTCAGTGCCCCAAACCATGCCTGGTGGGCAGTGGGCACCCAGAACATATTTGTTGAATAGATGAATGAATGGATTACTGACAACTTCTTAGTATTAGCAGATATTGCGTTGATGACCTTTGTTAGACGTGTTTGCAGGTTCTGATTGAACCAATGTGAGAAGCCATAGTACTCTATTCTGCTCAGAATTGTCTTCTCTGTGTTAAATTTGGCTTGAATTTTAAGACAAAAGGCAACATTCTGTTTTGTAAGTGGCCTGATTTCCTTTCGCACTAACATCCATTTTGGAGCACTTATTGTGCTGTGAACTTTGCTCTTGCAGAGTCTATTGTTTGGCTTGAACCAACATAGAATCCCTTGGAATAAAAACAAAAGGGATTAAAAGGGATATCATATCACCCCATTTTCCATGGTTTCTTTTCAACTCTTGGCATCTAGATTCTCACGTATTCCCCTGACCAAATCTGATGTGGGGACTTTCAGGCACCTTGTTCTCTCCGTGATCTCTCTGCCTCCCAGCCTTGCTGTTGTTCCTTGGTTTAAACCCTGGTTGTTAGAGGAAATGAAGAGGAGCAAGGTCACCAAAATTAACTTATTCCTTGTAAACTTCTTTGGTAGAATTATTCAGTGAGTGATACATGAGAATCTTAGACTTTCTGTTGCTTTGAAATGTTTAAGTCATCCATGTTCAAATAATATTTAAGTATTTAGGCATAAGTCTCTGTAACAGCAAATCTACAAAGAAGTTATATCAACCTCTGCTTCAGCATTTACCCAAAGTCTTATTTTTGTGTTTCATGCAACTTCTAGGATTTTCTGTAGGAGATTAGTGGCCAACTTCAGAAATTTCTTTTTTTTTTTCCTAGCCAAACTCTATCCAGCTTTATTAAAGATACTTTTCATAAGTAATCATGGTATTTCAGGCAGGACACAGGCAGATAATCATTAACAGTATACAGCAACTTTCAAGCTCCTTCTTCAATGGACTGCCATAATCAGAAAGCCACTATAAAACCCAATGAAGTCTTCATTTGATGCTCTGAAAAGGGAAAGTTTAGAGTGAGGGTTAGCATTTTGCATTTAGCATGTTGTTTAACAACTTTTCACAAGCCAACCTTGACTTTCAGGAAATGAAATGAAATGAACATGGCAGAATTATCAATCTGAAGATCCACAAGCTAAAAAACGGAACTCTTTTGAGGGATGCCATCTCCATGGTGACACTGTAAAGTCCAAATTGCTTGACATACTGGAAGCCATGTTGGGGGGTCAGGTCCCAACAGCTCTCTGGGCTTAAGGGAGTCTAGTCTATGCTGAAGGCAGAGAGGGAGAAGAGAACATAAGAGATGAATTTTAGTTTGTCCACACCACAGGGCATTTGTGTCAACGTGGTTAATGTGTGCCAACATCAACAAATCCCCCTGAGAACCAGGAGGCAGTTTCTGAAAACTAGAAGGGAAAGGTGTCCCCCCTGCCTGCATCAATCTAGTTTTGGGGATATTCTATTAGCGACATATGCCCTTCCCCCAAAACAACAAAGTGTTCTGTGTGCTAACAACATAGCTTAAAAAAAAAGTAAAAAAAGTATACAATTCTGCATTTGTATAAAACTTGATAAAAAATGGTATTTCAAACTGTGTAGTCACCAGAAGTACAGTTATCAAAAAATGCACACACTTCACATGGCATCTCCAACACCCCCAGCTTTCTGTGCCTGGTCTCTTTTGGCATCTCTGTTTTCAGCAGGGCCATTCCCATCCTTGCCGGGGTCCACTTTCCCCTTTTCCCCTTTAGGCATCTTCTCTTCCTTCTTTGCAGAGGCCTTTTTAGGTTTGGGCTCTGGCTTGGGGGGAACAGGTTTAGCAGATAACCTTGCGGATCTTCTCTGTGCCTTGTCCTTCACCTTGGCTTTATCTCCTTTGCATCCCCTTCAGCCTTCCTCTTGGGCAGGGTGGCAGTGGTGGTGGCGGGGTGGGGGTAGAGTGCTGTGGCACCGGCTTCAGGGAGTCCAGGGGGTCCTTCTCGCCTCTTCTTCACACTGCTCCAACTTCAGAAGTTTTAAAATTTTACAAAATTTGGCCAAGTGTGGGTCAACACTTCAGTGTTTTCATTTTTATGCATGTGATTAACCACGCTGTATTACTGGAATATAAACTCCACGAACATAACCCACATAAAACTTTTATTGCTTTGCTTTTCAGTGAAGAAATAATCTACCACCTTAAAAAATATGCTCTTGATTTTAGAACTTTTCACAAAGTGTCTTACTTTCTCTAATCATGGTCATAGATTTTAAGAAGTGTGAGGTTTTCATCTCTGAAAATGTAAGACAATTAGAATTTCACATCTTCAGAATGCCTGGTGTTAAGGTCTAGACTTACCATTAATTCATGTCTCCACAAGTATTTATTCAGTTGTATTTAATGTCAAGCATTGTTCTTGTCTTGAAGGTATTAGCAGGTGTCTTCATTGGTCTTATACAGAATTTAACAGAGTTGAATGTTGCAGAAGCACCATAACTGTGTGCCATGGGAGCGTACATTCAACATTCAGGGTGACCACTTTGAAGACATAACATTTAATTTGAAATGTGAAGGCTGAATTGAAGTTATCTAGCCTAAGGTGGCAGACAATGTTCCTGGTATAGGAAGCAGCAAATTCAAAAGTCTTGAGGGGATAGAAAACTTGGTATATTTCCATTTTTTAAAAGTGAACTATATGACTAGAGCACTGAATGCTAGTAGCAAAGTAGTGTATGATGAGGCCAAAGAGGTTAAAAAGACCCAGACTATGTAGATTCTTGAAGTCTATTTGCTTTTGAATTTAGAACCTGAAAGTCTTGTATTAAATAGGGGAGGACATGATCAGCATTGGATGGAAAAGATTTTCCAGTTGCAGTGTGGAAAATGGGGTTAATAATGACCTTGGAAGACAACTTAGGAGACATTTGAAATATTTCAGGTAAGAAGCAATGGTGACTTGGACTAGGGGGCCTTAATAGTCTCTGGAACAATGGGTTATTCGGGAGATAGAACCCCCAGGACCCATTGATAGATTAGATCTGGAAGTTGAAAGAAGCGTGTAGTCGAGAATGACTGAATGGCTAAATGGTGGGCATACATAGTAACATGAGAACATGAGGCTGGATACAGGGGGGTGTAGTCAGTCATCTACTCCCTGTGATCCCAGAATGCACAAAAATCCCTCCCCCCCAATATCTGCTACTTATTTGAAATTTATAAGATGAAATCCTAAAAGTTGGAAGGATTTTATAGGTAATCTTCCCAAAGTATGTATTCCCACAAAGGTGCTGGGGGATGATTATTCAGTCTTTGTTCCACTTCTGGCAGGACGGAGTTCACTATCACGCTCTAGAGATACTGATGATTATTCATCCCTTCTAAAAGATTTTGCTGCCTGTCCCAGCACTTGGCCGAAAGCCTTGACTATACTGGTAACTGGTAGAACCAACCCACTTAGCACAACAAATTGGGTTAGGTATGAAAATCTGGCTCAAGGGGCTCCAACAAAATCTTGTTGGAAAAATTTGAATTGTAAGACCCAGAAATGACAGAGATGTTGTTGAATCCTGGAATGCTAAGAGAACGTTGAGATGCTCATAGAGTTGTTGTGGCCAGCCAGGAGTGCATGCAAGTTGAAATTATGGAGTCACAGAAACGAGAAATTTCAAGGATCAATCCATTCTGCAGAGGGAAGTGTGTAGCAAATTTAAAGAGAGAAAGAAAGGGAAGAGACTCTGTTGGTTCTGGAAAGAAAGAAGCCAAGAGAGGAGATACCTGACACTATTTTGGTTTCTAGGAAGAGTAATTGCATTGCCTGAAGTTGACTTCTATCAGTGTCTCCTTATTCTCTTTCGTTTCAAGAATCTACTTTTCAACAAATAGGCTGGAGTGGGATTTTGTTCATTGCCATCACTTGATGCCTGTCTTAGAGAGTCTCCTAAAGAAGGATGTTCTCATTTTTTTTTTTTTTTTTTTTTTAAGGATGTTCTCATTTTTAATAGAGCCTCTGGATAGGGGTGCCTGGGTGACTCAGTCCCTTAAGTGTCCAACTTCGGCTCAGGTCATGATCCCACGGTTCGAGCCCCGCGTCGGGCTCTGTGCTGACAGCTCAGAGCCTGGAGCCTGCTTCAGATTCTGTGTGTCTCTCTCTGCCCCTCGCCTGCTCACGCTCTGTCTCTTTCTGTCTCTCAAAAGTAAATAAATGTCAAAAAAAAATCCCGCGGATAGTTTTTTTTTCCCCCTCTACATTGAACTGTATCTTTCTTCCTTCAACTTCTGTGGTCCCTGGGAACCATGCTGAGTGAGTCTAATTCCTTCACTGTCCATGCAAGAGAGGGTGCGTCCTCTTCAAGTATTCTTGTCACAAAAGTCTAATCATTCCTAACACGATTTGATTTTCAGACCTCTCCCCTATTCTGTCATACTCACCTGGATGCTTTAGGATTTGCCAATCTTTTTAGAAGAAGGGGCCCAGAATTAAATGAAACACTTCATGTATGAGTTGACAAGCTCAGAGTAACATAAGGCCATCACTGTCCATTGTAACTTTGCAGTTAAATAATCTCTTTTTGGAAAATTTCTGGATTTGAGTTTTGTTTTGTTTTAGCAAAAATGAGTTTCTAGAAAAAAAATACGATGAGAAAATAATTCCTTTGATTTAAAACATCGCTGGTTGGTGAAATAAAAGTGCCCTTTATGTTGGATGGCAGGTAATGACATTTAGCTGTCACCAGCTACTCAAATCTTAGCTTTTGTCTTTCCAATGGTCAGCTGATACCTCCCTGTCAAAATGAAATGTTACACATTTTGTGAGAGAGGAGAGGATTCCTGAGCCAGAATCCATGCAGCCATTCAGGGAAGTTGGAGAGGGGACTACGCTGCTCAGTCAGTGCAAACACGAAGCGGACTGGGTGAATTCGGAAGAGGGATAATATGAGGAAGGACAGCAAGGGAGAGATGGAAAGATATATATATATATATATATATATATATATATATATATAAACCCAATTCAGTTAAGGTTAGCAATTCACTACTGACAAGGAACTCTCAGGGGTTACTTTGAGAGAGCTAGCTGCCTTCTTAAGATTAGTCCAGTGGAGTGGAGAGTAGAGGGAATGCAATTTTTGTATTTCTGGTCATGAGTCGCTGCTGTTAATTAAAGATTTTTTAAAAGTCTTTAAAATTCCAGTGACTGGATGTGGATCTGTTGGTCTCTGCAGCAACAAACTGATATGCCACCCTCAGTATATCAGATTAGGATACCTTAATATCTGATCCCCACAGCTCCTTATAAAAGAGGGTCACTGATTGATTGTTAAATTTCATTTTCTTTTTGTGTGTGTGGGAAACTAAGAAGCAAATGTGAGAAGCTTTTTTCCATAGTTATAGATGACTCCAGGGGCAGAGCCAGAAATAGACACCCCTTTTTCATACATAGTTCAATTTCCAGCCATGCTGAGCCCTGCCAATTGCAAACTGATCCGGTCTGTGCTGGCAATCTGTCTGCATGCAGTAAGCGATCATGTGCCACGCTTTCTACAGAGAGGCATTAGCGTCGGCATCTGGCAAAGGTTGTCCCTTCTAGGCTGCTGGACTGTGGCTGAAGCTCAAGGAAACACAGGGTTTCTCACTGTCTTTCTGGGTCAGGTTTACTTCGGGGGAGCAGTGCTTTGTCAAAATAAGAAATTAAAGTATACCTTCTCAGGTCTGTCTTAGAAACACTCTCTCCAGAGCTGCAGGTTTCATTCAGCTTTCATAATGTTACAAGGCTTAATCTCAGTAAGGTTATCAGTTCTGTCATGTATTATAAACCCTCCAATCAAGGCAGTGGGAAACAGTGCTTCTATTTAATACCCGGAGAAATGGTGGAAGTCAGCGATTGATATCAACACAATGATGGGAAAAAGTGTCCAGAGGTGCTACTCACATAATCTCATTTTACAACATCTTGAAAATTCAATAGAAAGGACTCCACTAACAATACCATTACACACTACTGATTATTGTTCTCAAATGTTCCTAAAGCCCTAAAAGCATAACTTAACAATAAAAACGCTCTATAAATACATCCCAACAGTGTACGTAACTGTATTTTTTTCCTTTAAAAACAAAAGGACAAGTGTTAGTCACAGTCATATAATTTTACTTTAGGTAGTTTCTTGGCTAAAATTGCATTATCATTTTCTAACTTATAAAATTATAAATAAATGAGCTATTACTTGACATTGGAAAGAATTTCCAAGTAATTTAGAAAAGGTGGAGAATATTGCATGTTGGGTTAACTACACATTTACACGTGATCTTACATGGAGAGACATATTTTGTTTATAATGAGCTCTACATTATTTCTGAAAGCATTTGGGGAGAAAGCAAACCTTCCTTGCAGAAAGCATTTATAATTTTCAAATCCCCTGCTTAAATGTGTCAATAATTCTTGGTTTTATCTTTTGCCCTTAAGGCTTTTGGAATAAGTATATTTTTCAAGTGAGTTAAAATTGTAGGAAGTTACTAGTATATCCTGTCCAAGAAACAAAAAACAAAACAAATAAACAGCTGAGAGCCATACATGCAAAATACGCTCCAGCTCTTGAAAAAGATTTCAAACTGGTTTAGGAAAATATATTTTATGCTTCCTGTTTGTGCTCACACCATGAAATGAGGCGAGAGTACATAACAGTCTATGTTATTAAGAAAAACACTAATATCATTTCCCTAAAAATATCACATTATTTCATTCTGTAATGGAAAGAACTAACAATTTGGTTTACATATTAATATTTTTGACTTCACAAATTAACACTAAAATATCTGATAAACTTAATTTTTTAGTTTAAGTTTCAATTTAAGTTATTTTAACGCTATTGATAATAGTAAACTATTAAGTTAGGAACATTCTCAAAATGATTTTTAAAACCATTGGGGAGGTCCACGTCCTTTCAAATAATTGATATTTATATCAATACTCACTTTCAAAGTATCATGGAGTTCCTTAACATTTCTTTATTTAAAACATCTAATGCAAATTAAAATTTAATAGCAATTTTAAAATAAAATCTACATATTTTATTTTTAATAATGTTTTAATATATTTTAGGTCATTACATATTATCAATTTCTGTCAGTGAGAAATCTGGTGTATTATTAAAATATATCTGAAATATTTTCTTATAGCTGGACTCTAAGGACAGATTTCTAAAACCTGTTTTATACTAAGAATCTGTAATACTACCACCTTACATCTTATTTAAATACCTTTGAAAATGATTATTTTAGGCTATATTCCTAGATGGTAATTTTACATATTCAGTCAGATTTGTTTACAGTTTTTATAAACAACATTTATTGGAGAATGCAAGAAGCACCAGAAGAGAAGTTTTAACTCTCTCAAACATAGTAAAATGATCAAACGTTTGGAATAGAAGCAAATTGTAAAAATGTGTCTTAACTGAGACGCTTTGCCCTAAGGAACCAAGCCTTTGTGTTTGATGATTCTTCCATAAACCTGAGTTTATTTTAAAAAATTGATCCTTTTAATGTAAGAAAGTTGATGGAGAAAGAATTCCACTTACAAGTTTTTCCACTAGACACTATAAAACTCCATCACAGCACCTCACATTTTTGGCATCTGCAGTTGAACCCCACAGTTGAATGTTGCCAGATCTTATTTTGAAAAATTGTGTTGTGTCTACAGAATGCAAATCATCTGAATGGAAATGGAAAGCTTGCTTCGTCCTAGATGCTCCATTTCAGTTGAACGGTGAGAAGACCCAAACTTCAACGAGACATGAAGACATTTATGGAAAGAAAAGACCAAGAAAAGAGAGGAAAGGATAAGAAAAGGCAAGAGTAAAAGGAAAAAGCAAAGACAGCTAAGTTTGATTTGGAAAGACAGATTCCGTGACATGTTTCTTAGGGCCATTCTACGCAAATAGTGTTGCCTTCCCTGTCGCCATTGCTGGTCCACAGCATATATATACTCTCTGTGATCACCCTTATTTGAAATATTTGACAGTTGATTAATTATTCAGTTTCTCATTTTTTCTTTGATGTTTTAATGCCTTTCTCTTTGCTGAAGGAATTAAGTCTGTCACATATCAATAAGGAATGCTTTTCTAAACTTGGTGTTTGTATATTTTAAAAAAGATACTAGAGTATAACTTTTATTAACCTGAAAAATCTAAGTGGGAAAACTTATTAGAGACCTGGATCATCCTTGATGATTCTTAATTAGATAGAGGTTAAATACTGTTTGCTTCAATATACAGTTCTTACAATGCAAAATTATTCTTTACTGTTTTCCATTATATTTCTAGATACTGTACCTACCTAAACTCTCATTTCACATTGGTTTATGTTAACACTCTAATGAACTACGTGTTCACTTTACTGAAGGACTAAGTCAATCTGAAAAGTAAAAGCAATAGAGAATTCTATTTATATAAATAGGAGGCTTACGTGAAATTCGATCTTGTATGTGCTTTATCTTTCTCAGGACAATGGTTCAAAATCAGCCTTACAACCAGCAAGAGGAGAGGAGAGTAAAAAACTAAGGAGTTCTAAATAATTCATGGATGTGCATGGAAATAATGTTTCAAAACTGAAGTCAGAAGCAGCTGCTGGGGAATTTTTTTTTTTTTTTAAGTTAGAGTCAACAACAGTCATATTATTTCAGGTTAGCTCACACCATTGTGTGGATTTACAATGCAACATTTGTATGTTTCCACTGGTTTGAGAAAGAAAATTTAGAAGACTTAAAACACACAAACAGCAAATATAAAGAATCCTTTCTAGTTTTCGCAGACGGTATGATTCAGTAGTAAGAAACACCATTCTGCTTGCAGAATCTACTCTAAAACATGATTCTGTATTTTCAAAAGTAAATCCAAACCTTGGCCAAACCTTTTCGGACAGTAAATCCCTCTTTCACAGCATAAATATAAAAATAAGGCAAGTTATTGTTCCTGGTTTTTTCCACATTGTTTATTTCACAAATGCCCTACTTATCTTGACATAGGTTTAGGATAAGGGTCATTGGAGAGGCTCGACAATAACGGAAAAACCACTTATTATCTGGGTAGGTCATTCACAACTCTAAGATTGAACAATGATGTCGAAGCAAATTATTTATTTTTCAAATTAGGAGTGTGAACATAGCAATGGAAAAAGGAAAGTAATCAAAACTTTTTGAGGCTAAACATTGAAGTAAAACAGGATGTTCTTTTAGATCTCATTTGGAGAGAAGGCAATTGATAACTATATAAGTGGAGCCATTCATCTTCAATTTATTTAAATTGGTTTTCCTCCAGCCCCCTTTGCATGGCAAGAAACTCATGTTCTAGCTCCCTGGAACAACATAAAGATAATATTGATAAATATATATACTGGATTTAGATACAGATGAATCTAAATAACCCTAATATCTCCAGTAAAATAATGGATCATAGTGAGCTAAATGCTTTATGGAAATAAGTCTGTAATATCATAGATTAAACAATACATTCTTGAAAGTTACTTTTATACTAATATTTTAAGATTATTTATGTTAAATATTTTCCTTAAATGATGATGATGTTGACCCTGTAATTAAGTGGGTCTGGGTTGGGGGGGGGCATTGGTCATCTTTAACATTCAGGAAAGAACTACTTACTTATTTCATATAACTCAATGAAAAATTTCAAATTTGTAAATTAATCTCTCTTCCTACCAGTGCATATGTTTGACCCTATTTAAACCCTGAAGTTGTAAGCAGTATATTTTGACGTTTTTAAAAGATTTTAAACAGACTAGAATAATTTATATTGTTGAACACTAAAATGAATTATAATATTTTAAGTTAGATAGATTTTTTAATTCACATTGCTAGCTAAAGCTCAGATATTGGCTTTGTTTTATCCTGAGCTATGTTCACTCATAAGATTGCAAATAAGAATTATTTGAAACAGAACTCCACATACACACCTGAAGTTGCAATTTTTTCCTTTTTTTCCCCTTTTAATGATCGTAGGTATCATTTCCTGCTTTTACTTGTTATTAGTTCTGATACCCCAAAACGAATCTCTGTGTACTTGATTCAAATCAAAGCCAGACATTTCATCCGATCTATGACTTCCATTAATCAGCTCTCCCATAAAATTACAATTTAAAACAATGCCAACTGCCCCCCTGCAAGTTGTAGTTCATAGACAAAAGCCATCATGCAACACGTGACTTGGCAGTGAAAGCATGGTGGGTGGGGGGATGCGGATTTGATCCTGACTTCATTGGGTGCTTTGCATTTCCGTTTTGATCATCTTGATATTGACCGGCTCTGCATTAACTAGCCTAGGTAGATAATATGTGCACAACACCAATGAACTAGCTTTACTTCTTTTTTGTTTTTCTTTTTACCACGTCCAGGTTTTCTGACCTTCCTTATTTCTCAGTCCTGGGGGTTCTCTCTCAGCTCCGTCTCTGGCAGTTTACGGAGAGCGTGTGCTGTGACGGAGATCGACAGAAGCTGCCTTGTACATTCGCTATCCCATGCAAACCCCACTTCCATTTGCACGTGGGCCAGGAAGATCCAGGCGGTTTCATCTTCCTGACTAGCTTTCATCTCTCTGCAACAGCTGTCTGGTGAGCTCTGTGGTGAAGTCTCACGCAGGATCTGAGAAGAAGTGTGCTCTGATCAAACTGGAGTTGTCAACTCGAGTGCAAAAGTGAAAAGTCTGCCTTCCAGACATAGACACAAAGATCGGCAAATGACCAGCTCTGCTTTGCCAAAAATCAGAAAATGATTTTGAGTTATTTACATGCTAATTTCAAATGATCTCTGGCTTGATCTGAGAAAAAGAAGTATGTAAAAATAGGCTAAAAAACGCATGTACAAATTTTAAAAAGTGAATGTCAATTTTTCTATTAGCACTTTAAAAAAATTGGCTGACAGCGGGTGATAACGTTAGATTGGGCTCTACCATCTGCAGTGAGCAGCGTTCTGAGGTTACAGGTTTCTACAGACAGAAGAGCAGGGACATACAAAAAAAAAAACGTTACTTGGTCAAATGTTTGGTTTCAAAAAGAATCGTTTGTTGGTCTACAACAGATATTAAAGCATTTCAGGGAAACATTTACATATTTGAAACACTAGTTATGATGGGGCACTTTATTTCAGTGTGAGGGAAGACGTTTCCAACTTTAATTTTCTTTCTGGTTAGGGTTTAAGTAGGGGGGATGAGGGCCACTTCCTCGTTCTCAGAAGTAGCCTTACCTACTTTTTTCCCTCTAACTTAAGAAGTGAGAAATCATTCAATTATGCCGACTATATTTAACGATTAGAAAGATTTTCTGTTCCAGGTCTTAAACTGTTGTGTTTCTTTTGACTTGGAGATATAGCTAATGGATGGCCATTATAGTTATTTTTTTTTTAATTTCTATTTTCTCATTGCGTTCATGAAGCAAAGAGGAGAAAAGCTTTTGTTTCCCCTAAAGGAAGTTGTAAATTTTGAAGTATGTTTTTATAAATTCTCTCACATGTGTACAGTCACTATTTCTCATCAATCGCATATGTGCAGATACAACAGCCCACACGAATGTGTCTGATTATTGGGCCATCAATTTCACTCTTACGAAATAAAGTAGTTTGACTTTATTATTTACATGATTCTTAAAATATGTATGCCAATGACCACACAAATAAACATGGGCTTTTGGATCAGGAGACAGCCTGGTGTTTATGAACAAGGTTCTTTGTGTTTTTAACAATATCTGGCACATGGAAACAAAACTCTTTACTGAAACATGGAACCTGGATATTTGTGTACTTCATGATCTATGCTGGGCAGGGGCCCCATCCTCTGCTCTGATGGCAGACAAGAGTATGAAAATCTGTTATTGCGTTTTGACATTTTCTTTGCACGATTAGGTCAGTTGGTAAGTCTCCACTCTGCAGTTCTTAGAAGCCCAGATTTCCTGTTACAATGCAATGTGGTTCTGATTACAGCCTTACTGAAGCCCAGACTTAGTACCTGTGTTCTGCTAGCAGTTTTACCCCTCATTTTCCGTGTTAACATGAGCATCTTATTGACCCTACCTTCTCTTCTTTGCCTGCGATGGTTGGGGAGATTGCGAATCCAAGGGGGTCACAGTGAGGAAACTGAAGACAGCATATTATCCACATTCTGAGTTCTGGAACAATGCTCTCAAGCTGGAGAAGAGGACCATAATACACTCAAAACAAAAGTGTTTTTTCTAGTAGAGAGTTGTGGCTCATCTGTTTTGGGCTTTAATTGTGACTGTCACCACAAGTTCAGTTCGTGAGACAACGTGATTATCGTTCAGAGGAACACTGCCAAAGACCTTACAAACCTCCAGTCCTACGCAATATCATATAATGAATCTGGTCCATGGAACCATCTTTGCTCACCTGACTCACACAGCTTCTTGTGTAAGTTTGCCTTAGCATGTAAGCTGACTTACGCAGTTTTCCTGCCTTTCATTCTCGCTCCCCTACATTCCTTTCCTCACAGAGTAGCCTGGATTTTCTTTCAAAAATGAATGTTGGGGTGTGTGAGTGGCTCAGTCAGTTAAGCGTCCGACTCTTGATTTCAGCTCAAGTCAGGATCTCACGGTCCTGGGATCGAGCTCTGAGTCCAGCTCCATAATGGGCTTGGAGCCTGCTTAAGATTCTCTCTCTCACCCTCTCTCTCTGCCTTGCCCCTCCCTGGCTCACCCTCTATCTCTCCCTCTAATAAAAAACAAAGTGAAATAAATAAGGTTGTTTCTCTCTCTTGCTAGAATCCTCCAATGACTTCTCACTGCACTCTGATCAACTTCCAAACTCCTTTCTGTGTATTCAAATGCCTGACATGATCTGGGCTGTACCATTTTCTTGACCTCAGTTCTTACCACTGTCCTTCTCTTTGCACACTGCATATCGTGCACAATGGCTTTCTTCCTGGTTCTGCCTTGAAGCCTCTGAACTGGCCGTTCCCTCTTCTTGAGAGCCTGTTTTCCTGCCTCATCACACTGCTGACTCCTTCTCATTCAACCATTAGGTCTCTGCTGACCCATCTTGTCACTCAATTCAGACAACTCTTCCTGGGCCTCCTGATCTAAAGAATTCTCCGAGGGATTCTCTTTCAACTACCTATTTTATTTCCTTCGCAGCACTCACTACACTTTAATATTATTTGTTGCTTCATTGACTTACTAGTTTATTTTTTGTCTTCCTATGCAGGCATGTGTGCTTCCAGAGAAAAGGGACTTTATCTTATTCTCAGTATCCTTGTTGTTGGGTGGATAGACAAAAGACCAATCACTGAGTTTATCCAAGTCCACTAACCAGAAAAAGCTCAAGACTGGTTTCAGAGTCTAACTCTAGTTATACTCTAGTATAACTAACTTAGAGCTCATCCTTTCATTCCTCATTTCTACAGTTGTCTTAATTCTTGTCAGGGTCCTACATTCACTAGTTTTCATTATCCTGAATTCATTTAGTTTCTAGTAGCCCCTAGAGAGAGAACCTAACACATGCTAGGTACTTTGTGAATGTTAGTAGAACTGGAATCTGACATTTTATTTTAATTAAGTTGAGCAACCTCACATTACCACATAACATATTAACTCTACTAAAAAAACCATTTTCGGGGCGCCTGGGTGGCTCAGTCGGCTAAGCGTCCGACTTCGGCTCAGGTCACGATCTCGCGGTCCGTGAGTTCAAGCCCCGCGTCGGGCTCTGTGCTGACAGCCTGGAGCCTGTTTCGGATTCTGTGTCTCCCTCTCTCTGACCCTCCCCCATTCATGCTCTGTCTCTCTCTGTCTCAAAAATAAATAAACGTTAAAAAAAAATTAAAAAAAAAAAACGTTTTCTAAACATAAAACAAGTAAAATTAGTGACATTCCTCCTGTTTTAATGTTAATACCTTAAATCTCTATGATGGGAGTTTTTATAGGAACATCTTTCAGTGAGGTTTTACATATTACTGTATCTGCTTATATAGAATTTCTTTAAGGAAGTGTTCTTACATCTCCTTTTTAAAACAGGATTAAAGTTAGGTGACTCACCCAAAGCTCTGGTGAGCCAGTAGTAAAGGAAGTACCTGTGATTCTAATCTCCCCCCTCTCTCCCCCTGCCCCTCCCTCCCCTACCTTCCTGCCCATTCCCTTTTTAAATGTTTTTTGCTATTTTGTTCCCTTTGGATTTTTTTTAAGTTTAAATTTATTTTCTTTTTTTTTCAACATGTTATTTAAAAGCATCCACAAACAAAAGCCTTGGGAATGGAAAGAGAGGCGTGGGGGAGAGATTGTGGTAAAAATCAGGAGATCTCAGAACTTCAAGAAACGTCTTCACCAAAGAGAGCAAAGGCCGGGAAATGGTGATGTCATTCCTTTTCAAAAGTAGCCAGAAGGAAGGCTGGAAATGACCCATGCATATACTCATCGTTTATGGCAATGCTTTCTCTGTCGTGCACCCAGAACTTCAATGCCTCTCTTCTAAGCCATCCCATGAGCTGCACCGCTGAGGATATTTAGAAGCTCTGCCTATCAAACACAATTTGATTGGCAGCTAAAGACTTATTTTCAGATGTGATGGATAAAGCAGAGGCGCTTAACTTCCTTTTCTGCTTTCTCATCTTCATGACACAGTTTTGTTTTCTTTTTTTAGGGAGGATAAAATGCATTTTTTAAAAAAAGTTTGTTTATTTTGAGAGACACAGAGACAGCATAAGTCGGGGAAAGGCAGAGAGAATGAGAGAGAGAATTCCAAGCAGGCTCAGCACTGTCAGTGCAGAGCCGGGTTTGGGGCTTGAACTTACAAAACTGTTGTATCATGACCTGAGCAGAAACCAAGACTTGGACGCTTAACCGATGGAGCCACCCAGACAGCCTGATAAAATGCATTTTTAAGAGGAAGTCATGTTGCAACCAACCAACAGGAGTGGCAAAGATGCCTGTTCTCATTTCCCCATTGAGAACCATAAAGTAGGGCAAGTGGGCAAATACCTCAGGGCGATTCAGGGCGATTCACTGCAGCCCAACTCTCAATTCCAAGCAAGTATAAGCAGGGAGAAAATGACAAAACATTGAAATGTTAATCTTCAAATGCTCCTTGTAGACTTTCGTTTTTCTTTTTTTTGTGCATCTGGAAGGGTTCAATGGTAGGAGGAAAATGGGCTTGAAATGGCTAAGGAAATGCTGTGAAGAAAAAAGCAAGCAATTGGGAAAAGGGGCTTCTTCCATGTGAAAAAAAAAAAAAAGAATAAGGAAAAGTAAAAAAAAGGACAAAGCGCTCTGGGGCCGGCAGAGCACAGGGGTTACCGTCCTAGTTTGTGCCATTCAGGGCAGGGCACTGAGCCTCTGTGAGCCTGCTTGCTGTCTTTTGAGGATAATATTTATTTTGCAGTTTGTTTTGAGGTCTAATCTAGTACTAGGTTCATAGGAGATATTCAGTAGCTGATAGTTTTAAAAGTCATGGAGGTAATTTGAACAGGGTCGAAAATAAAGAACTGGTAGTCAGAGCAGAAAACACAGCATTCTTTTCCAAGTCTGCAGTAAAGGGAGAGGTGTCTTTACATAGGTCACCTTCAGCTGTACAGAAGCTATCTTCTGCAAAAACCCTTTTGAAAGCTTTTCCTTATATTAATTGTAAAATAATATGGGCCTAAAAAATCAACAGTGACACTATGATCAGTTAGAACGTCTAGAAAAAATGGTTTGCATGTCAGGCTACTGGCTTGTTTATGGGAAAAAGAGGGAAAAAACGGGTGAGGAGGGTTTTTTTTTTTGTTTGTTTTTTATTTTTGTTTTTGTTTTGTTTTGTTTTTTCCTCCGAAAAGCAAGGTTATTTATGTTATGAAGTCAATTATTTGAATGCTTTTTTTTTTTTTTTTTTTGGTTTTCACCTGGTTATATTAGCAGCATATAGACACAACCTGCCTATACTCTGGGAGCTTGTTGTTAAGTATTTTTCTTTCATATTATTAAGAAAATATAGATAATCGTAGATAGTTTTTTGTTAGGTTGTGTTTTCATTGCAACTTGCTATGTGCAGAGTAAACTTCAAACTTGTTACAAATTCACCAAACCAAATTCTGAGTTTCCTAAGGGTTTTGCTCCAATATAGTAGTAGCTTTATATGTTTTTTATTTTTATTTTATTTTTTTTTACTGATTAGTAATATGTATTAACTGATTAAAAACAAATAAATGCAAAAGCAGCCTCTATAGAAGTTCTATGGAAGAAAGAAAAAATAGTCTGTGAGTTTATTACTCAGAGATCATTGTTTTTTGGGGCATATCATCCCGATTTATGTAGTCATTCCCAATTCGTTTTTAAATGAAATCATGCTATGATATTTTCAATCTCATTTTAACTTAAAATACACCTCAGGCTTTCGATACCAATAAATATAGATTTGTCGTAATTTTAATGATTTACATAATAATCCGTTTGAATGGATACACTATAATTTATGTAACCAATTCTCCCTTTGGAACTACTTAAATCTTTATTTTCCCAATTCTTTTTTACTACTAAAACGTATACTTCTATTTGTCTGATTGTTTCCATAGGATTAATTCTTAACAGTGAAATTTCTAGGTCAAAGGAAATTCATATTTAAAATTTTGTTGATATATATTTTCAGACTGTCCTCATGAAAACTGTTCTAGTGTTTACAAATGGCTTTTCTCTCTTGTTAACACTGGACATTGTAATTCTTTTTAATCTGGGCTTATCTAGTAATATAAAAGTACCTCATTTTAATTTGCATTTCTTTATTTACTGTTAAGCATGAACAACTTTTTGTGTGTTTATTGGCTGACACTCTACTTTTGTGAATTGCCTCATCATGCCCTTTGACTATTTTTTTTACTGGCCATTAATCTCTTTTGCAGACCGATTTTCATAGCATCTTATATATTGGGGTTATTGCTGGTCATTTTGTTAATAATGTTTTTTAAATTCATTTTATAAATTCACAGGACCTGAAATTTTAAGTAAAAAATGTCACAAGTTTCTATGGGCAAAGAAGGGTGGGGACATATAAAGAAATAGAATGGACCTTAGGGAAAGATCCAAGGTCTCCAAAATGTTATTTGAAATAGTAGCTAAATTACAACAGAAGAGAGGTGGATGACTCATAAAAATTATTTTCCAGTAATTAACGTTTTAAAGAGTTGGCCATGTTCTAGAACAGGACGCCAGGATCCTCTTCTGTGGGACTTTGCAAATGGGTTTCATACCTTTCGATCTGGCTGGCACAACGCGAAAGGATGGGCCAGATGACTGTTCAAGATGTACCTTTGCCCAAAGTACTTTTTTTTTTCCTATTTTTACATATAAACTTGAGATTCTTAAAAGCCCTAATTCAAGGTACTTTTTAGTTCAGCTACCAATGCTATGGACGCTGTCCTTTCTAACGGGCTTAAAAAATGAGAAAGTCTAAACCATATTTCCAAGCTTAAGAACGAATAAAAGTAGCTCTCTGTTTCAGTTCTTCCTAATACATGAAGAGTGATTGTGACTCATCTTCCTCAGCTTTAATTTCTTACTGCTCTCTTGTGGCCATTCAAATGAACTGTCCAGATTTTTTTTTAAACAGATCTTACAATGTTAATTGTTAATAAATTATCAAGCAGTGTCATCAAATGTTTGTGTAATCAATTTGGAGTCTCTGACATTTGAACATCGCGGTTGCAAAATAATTATTTTATTACTAAACATTTACAGGCATGGGGCTGCAGAATAGGAAAGGCCTGCAAACTTCTGATTTTTGTGAAAGCAGCCACATGGTTATTCATCTATGAAGTCACCAAAAAGCTAAAATTTGACGTAATTCTGGCCCTTCTGAAAGTAAAATAATGCAATTCCCAGCTCCTTCCCTTACTATGGCTTGGGAATATCAGTAGGGCCTAAGTTCAGTCATTATAATATAAAATAGACCTTTTTTAGGGGTGGGGGGAATAACTCAAAGCTGGCTAAACATTAGAGCACAAATAAGATACAGCTAAAAACTAAAATTATTCTGTGACATCTTGGTCATGTAATACTGCCCACGAGTAGACAAGGACCCACAATTTCAGCTTCAGAGATCTTAAGAAGACAAAATGGGGGCACTGGGGTGGCTCAGTTGGCTGAGCGTCTGACTCTTGATTTCATCTGAGGTCATGATTTCACTGTTTGTGGGTTAGAGCCCCATGTTGAGCTCTGCACTGACAGCACAGAGCCAGCTTGGGATTTCTCTTTGTCCCTCTCTCTGTCCCTCTCCCTGCTCACACACACACACACACACACTCTTTCTCTCTCTCTTTCTTTCTCTCTCAAAATAGATAAGCAAACATTAAACAAAAAAAAAAGACAAAATGAATTGAAATGCTTTATTCGTACAGGCCTGAGTGTCAGTCAGCAAGTTAAGATGCTGCCTAACAAAACTCTACTTCATTTGGCCTCAATCCCTGTGACCACATCGATGCAAATGGGGCAGGTTTTAAGTGCAATGAGTAGCTACTCTGCCATAATTAGCATATGTATATAGGCATACTTCATTTTATTGTGCTTCACAGATACTGTGTTTTTTACAAATTAGAGGTTGGTGGCAACTTTATGTCTAGTAAGTCGATGGGCACCATTTTTCCAAAAGCATTTGCTCACTTTGTATCCCTGTCACATTTTGGTTATTTTCCAATGTTCCCAACTGTTCCATTATTATGATATTTTTATGGCGATCCGTGATTAGTGATCTTTAATCTTACTATTGTAATGGTTTGGGTGCCACGAACTGCCCCCCTACAAAATAGCAAACTTCACCCATAAATGTTGTGTATGTTCTCATTGCTCCACCAACCGGCCGTTCCCCCATCTCTCTCCCTCTGCTCAGACCTCCCTATTCCCTGAGACACAACAATATTGACATTAGACCACTTCATCCTACAATACCCTCTAAGTGTTCAAGCAGAAGGCAGAGTTTCATGACTCTCAATTTAAATCATAAGCTAGAAATGGTTGGACTTAGTGAAGAAGGCATGTCAAAAGCCGAGACAGGCTGAAAGCTAAGCCCTTGCATCAAACAGCCAACATGTGAATGCAAAGGAAAAATTCTTTTTTTTAAATATTTTTTTCAGTTTTGTTTATTTATGTTGAGAGACAGCGTGAGCAGGGGAGGGGTAGAGAGAGAGGGAAAGAGAGAATCTCAAACAAGCTCTGCACTGTCAGCACAGAGCCTGATGTGGGGCTTGAACTCATGAAACCAAGAGATCATGACCTGAACTGAAACTGAGAGTCAGACGCTTAACAGACTGAGTCACCCAGGTGCTCCTACAAAGGAAAAAATCTTAAAGGGAATTAAGCAGTGATGCACAAATGATGAGAAAACAAAACAGCCTTATTGCTGATAGAGAGGAAGTTTGAATGGTCTGGATAGAAGATCAAACCAACCGCCATGTTCCTTCAGTCAAAGCCTAATTTAGAGCAAGACCCTAACCTTCCTCAATTCTATGAAGCCTAAGAGGTAAAGAAGCTGCACAAGAAAAATCTGAAGCTAGCAGAGTTTGGTTCATGAAGTTTAAGGAAAGAAGGTGTCTCCGTAACATAAAAATGCACAGTGAAGCAAGTGCTGATGCAGAAACTACAGCAAATTATCCAGGAGATCTAGCTAAGATAATTTATGAAGGTGGCTACACTAAACAACAGATTTTCAATGTAGATGAAACAGCCTTATACTGGGAGAAGATGCCATCTAGGACTTTCCTAGCTAGAGAGAAGTTAATGCCTGGTTTCATAGCTTCAAAGGACAGGTTGACTATCTTGTTAGGGGCTAATGCAGCTGGTGACTTTAAGTTGAAACCAACTGTCATTGACCATTCTGGAAATCCTAGGACCCTTGGGAATTATTATGCTAAATCTACTTTGCCTATGTTCTATAAATGGAACAACAAAGCCTGGGTGACAGCATGTCTCTTTACAACATGGCTTACTGAATATTTTAAGCCCACTGTTGATACTTACTGCTCAGAAAAAAAGATCCCTTTCAAAATATTACCACTCACTGACAATGCACCTGGTCATCTAAGAGCTCTGATGGAGATGTACAATGAGATTAATCTTGTTTTCATGCCTGCTAACACAATATCCATTCTATAGCCCATGTATCAAAGGCTAATTTTGACTTTCAAGACTTATTATTTAAGAAATACATTTCATAAGGCTATAACTGTCATGGATAGTGATACCTCTGATGGATCTAGGCAAAGTAAAATGAAAAGTTTTTAGAAAGGATTCACCATTCTAAATGCCATTTAGATGCAACCACCACCCTGACCAGTCAGCTGTGATCAACGTCAAGGCAAAATCCTCCACCAGCAAAAAGATTATGCCTCACTGAAAGCTTAGATGAGGCTTAGAATTTTTTTTTCAGCAATAAAGTATTTTTAAATGAAGGTATGGCCTTTGTTTTAATAACTAATGCTATCATATACTTAATAGATTACAGTGTAGTTTAAGCATAACTTTTGTATGCACTGGAAACCGGAGAAATCATCTGGCTCACTTTATTGCAATATTTACTTTATCGTGGTGGTCTGGTACCAAACCTGCAGTGTCTCTGACGTATACTATATTCAGGTGGCTAATTCTTCTGTAAAATGAGGTCCACGCTCTTCCAGACATGATGCTATAGAATCAGAGCTGCGTTCAGAGCGGCCAGGGTTATGTTACTTCAACCAATATATATTGGAGCAACATCTCTGAATCAGGTCCTAGGAATATAAATAATAGCCACCTTCCCCCAAAGGCATAGTTTCATTGAGTTTACAGTCTACTGTATGAGACAGACATAATCCATGAAGGAATGTAAAAACACAACCATGATAAATTCTACAGAGCAAAGAAATATGAAGTTTATCCAATCAAGAGGATTAGAAAAGGTTTCCTTGAGAATGTGATGATACAGCCAAGATGTCAAGGTGAATAGACACTAATGAGGCCAAGAGGAGAGAAAGAGCAGAAGGACCAGTGTGTGCAAAGGTCCTGCAGTGAGAGGGAGCAGGAAGCTGTTAATGAAATGAAACAATAGTCAGTTATTTAGCAGTAAGGAAGAAGAGGAAGGGTGAGATACTTAAAGGTGTTGAGATATGGTTTTGTGGGCTCAGTGAAAGGGTAAGTTTGCTTTTATTACAAAAGTATAAGAAAGATATCAAGATGCTCTAAGCAGATAATGTTAGGATCTCCTCGTGTTTGAAAAGACTGTTTTCCACTGTGTGGAAAGTGGAGAGACAGGGGTCCAAGAAATGAAAAGAGAACACTTTGAAATCTATTGCAGTAGTCCAGGTGAGACTTGGTAGTAGCATTGATGGGCTGTGAGAAATATCTAAATCAAAGGATATATAATCTTTAAGACTTAACAATGGATTGGTTATTAGAGGTGAGGGTGACAGAGTGCTCCGCACGATTTCTTGGCAGCTAACTTCAATAACACATTGACTTCTGGTTATATTTATTAATACCAGAATGCCAGAATGTGACCAGTTTGGGTAGAAATACCGAGTTTAAGTTGTACATGAGATATACAATTAGAGATGGCAGGAAGGTAGGGAGGTATGTCAGTTGAGAATTTAGGGGAGAATCTGTCATGCATGTATATTTGAATAAACTTGGTATTCTAACGTGTGAATTTGGATGAGATTTCTGAGGATAGAAAACTAATAAAAAAGATGGACAGAATAAGTGAAACTTGAAGAAATTAAACAGCTCTTTGTTAAGTAAAAAATAAGAAAAGAAAGAGTCTACACAGGTGAGTAAGAAAAATTATTGGAAAGGATAGAGTAAAATCATGAGAACATGGTGCCACAGAGATCAATGGAAGATTAGGGCTAAAGAAGAAAAAAACGGTTAACATGTCAAGCAGCTTAGGTAACAATAAATAATAACAACTTACATCTGTAGCATTTTTTTTTTGAAAATTTTTTTTTAACGTTTATTTATCTTTGAGACAGAGAGAGACAGAGCATGAACAGGGGAGGGGCAGAGAGAGAGGGAGACACAGAATCCGAAACAGGCTCCAGGCTCTGAGCTGTCAGCACAGAGCCCAACACGGGGCTCGAACCCACGGACCATGAGATCATGACCTGAGCCAAAGTCAGACGCTTAACCGACCAAGCCACCCAGGCGCCCCAACATCTGTAGCATTTAATATGCATCAGACATTTTCTCACGGTTTTTTATATATCAACTCCTTGAATCTTGACACCTGTACTATGGTGTACTATTTTATAGATGAAGAAAGTGAAGCACAGAGAGGTTAATCCCTTGCTTGAGATTACACAACTAGTAAATAGAGGAGTTAGCAGTCAAACCAAGGCAGTATGACTTTAAAGTTCCATACTTTGTTTGCCGTTATGCTGTTCTGCCTCTCGACAAGTCAAAGATGGAGAAAAAAAATGTCTTTGAGTTGAGTGACGTGAAGTTCGATCATGACCTTACCACGCACTGTTTGACTGGCATGATAGGTCCAGGCCAACAGCCACACTGCAATGATTGTACAGCCGGGGCAGGGGAAAGGTGAAGAAACAGACACTGCATTTCGGTACAGCTAGATGAGCAGCTGTTGAGAAGCATCGCTTTGAGAAATGTAGTTTGGATCCGTCCCCAGCTAGAGTTATACGAGTGGGATTCGTGTGAAGCCAGACAACTATGGAAGACCCAAAGACTAGGGTCATCTCTATTTGGATATGAAGCCAGCATTCTGAAAAGCACAGGCTCTTAGTTCTGTTGTAGAGGGAGACAAAATCACTGGGTTACCTTTGATATTACATTTCTGAGGTTAAAAAATATTTTATTAATATTTTTACTCCTATTCCTAAACTCCTTCGCTTATTACAGTGCCTTATACGTGGCAGAGAGAAATGGGGTTCTGGGGAAAAGTCACTTTGGAGTTAGGGAATGCTCCCATGCTCCCTATTGGCCATGACGTTAGACAAATCCAAACCTCTTCATTCTTCAGCTGTAAAAGAGGAAAAAAACGGCACCCTCTCAGTATTGTTGGCAAGGTTAAGAATAAAAATACTTTGGTAGCTACACAATTCTATAGAAATGTTAGGTGCCACTGTAACAAACTGCTATTGAAAGAGGAAAGGAAAGAGAGAAGGGAGTGACCTTGGTTTGAGAGTTTCACCACACCAGAAGAAATATAAGCCTACTGAAAAATGTGGGCACACATAACTGTAACTATTCGTTGGTGAATTAATTGGTTTTTCCATTTGGGAAGAGTTAGAAACAACTCTTAGAAACAGCATGCGTCCTCTGGGGTCAGAAAAAGATCACCCTGACCTTTGCCTGAATACCATTTCCATGGGCACACTGGTCAACAGGGCAGGAGTTTCAGCTTAGCAGTGGTGATAGAACAGGCATTTAACATAAATATTTGTTGATTGATTGATTGAACTGGGCATATCATCAACATTGCAGCACAAAATGTTTCGACAAGTGATCTTGTGAGATTTTGTAGGAATAAGCTTGCCAACATTACAGCAGGCAGATATTTCCTGAACAGTCACACCACAACGCCCCCGATGAATTGCCCACCAGTGCCAATTAAATGTAGTTGTAGTTAAACCTTCAGGGTGGTAGAAAATGATCTTTAGGACAGCATAGGATTCACTGGGGAGTAGCCAGCTCTACAATGCTATCCTTTCACACATAATTTGAGGAAGAGGTGAAGGAACACGAAAAACAGTTGCTTGCTGCGTTCATGGACTAGAGATTCTTCATTGACAGCAAGTCTGAGGTTTAAAATTTTAAAAACAATGAGACTTAGAGCTCTTTCAGACATTGCACGAGGTCCTCTGAAGTTTTTCTTCAAGTGTATGTAACTCACCAACATATTTTTTAAAGTATTCACTTTCCAAAAGAACAAAACAAATAAGAGCAACAAGAACAATAACAAACATAGCAAATGAACCAAAGACAAGAATAATGCAATTAAGAAAGAGCCTGTGTCTGTGTTTGGGTCTGCATGACCTGATTGCGTTACTGCATGACTACTGAGAATTTTCTTCATCAAATCTCTAGAGTAGTTATCATGCCACACACTTTTGCAGCCTCCAGTGTAACCAGATCTCCCTGACTGTGTTCCAGATTTCTCCAACTGCAAAGCCACAGGGGATGTCTGGTAGGATCAGGTGGTAGAACAGGTCAAGGTAGACTGTGAGGCTTCTATGAAGTTGCTAGAGGTACTCTAAAGGAGGGCAGCCTTTTTTTCCCCTTTCTCTTAGATATACACTTGCTGTGCTGGCAGGGGCCCTTGAGACAGTTTCTCTTTGGAACCTCCTGTCTTAGTCTGTGCAAATTCCATTTTGTAATGACTCTTTTTCTTTTAGGACATAAATTGTGCCCTAAATTAATTTAAGGCTGGAGGCCTGAAATTACAAGCTGGATATAGCAGCATAGCAGCAGTTGAATGGAGAACTAAATGTTATGTTTGAAATATAACTGATTAGTTTTAGAAACAAAATTCTAAACGACTAGTATGTTACTGATAGGTGGGCAGTCAAGCCCCTAAATGCCTTTGCAAAAAGTTCAGATCTTTTCTTATAGGTAACAGATGCTTACCTGGGACTTCCGTGTGCTGGAATCCACTGGTGGAATTGCTGCTTCTTCCTGACTGAAGGAGTTCAATGCAGCTCCTTAGGACCCACGGGCTTTCAGAAGGACAACTCCATCCTTCTCTTCTAACAATACCACCCTTTGCTTTGCTCAGTCCTGAGTCTTTCTCTTAGGCTACAGTCTCCCTTTTGCCCTCATCTAGCTTGATAGTGTTAATTTTAGCTTGCTCTTGTTTAACTCGTACTTGATGATTCCACATTCTCTGTATAAATGTGCACATATTTACTTGAAAGAGAAAGCCATCCTTCCATTTTTAAAACCAGGTAACTAGATGATCTATCACATGCATATCCAACTGTTAATGTCAGCTCTGGTGTAGACTATATCATTTCTTTTCTACTAAAAAAAGAAAAAAAAATCACCAGAATGAAAAATGATGAAGAAAATGGAAAGAATGATGCTATAATACAGATGGCATTGGACCTACTTTAATTAATAAACAAATAAAAAGAGCTAATAAGCATTGGTATTTTATTATCAGTAATCACTGGTGACACACTTCACGATTGATTGCCACAATGGCTGAGTACAGTTTCCTGAGATAAGCGTTCATGAGGGAGGTTTGAATCATAATGGAAAGTCAGACCATCTGATAGGTTAGTGTCTCTGTACTCACTGCCTCCTTGTAACTCTCACCAAGTAGGCCTCAAGGAACCACATTGAAGGGTGAAAGCAAGAGCCCTATATATGTGGTGTGTACAAGAAGAATCAGACAAGGAAGGGAAATAAGAATTCAGACATTTCCATGTCTGGCCTGGCATCATTTATTTTAGTTCATTACTCTCAAAGTGTTATTAAATTATTTTTCTAAATAAAAATGTGCTCTAGTGAATAACACTAATCTATTCATCCTAATTATAATTGTGCCAAGAACTCTGAATTGTCACTAAATACTTTTGTAAAAGTGCTTTTACTCTCATTCCAAACTATTCATATACCCAAACATCAAATGAATATTTAATAAGTATTTATGAGCATCTATTACATTCTTAACTGGACCCAAGTTCTACAGATGCAACAGAATGGTCTCTGCAATCACAGAGTTTACATTTTTAATGGGGAAATAGATAATACAAAAAACAACTATAACGAAGTCTTATAAGTGTAATAGAGGGTAAACACCAGCTCCTAAAGGAGCAAATAGCAGAAGGTATCGAATCCCATCAGCAAGAGAAGGTCCTACGACTACCTGGAAGACATGATAATCAAGCTGCTATCTGAAAGATGACTAGAAATTAATCAAGTAAAGGGCCAGAGGTTAAGGAAGACAGTTCCAGCCAAGTAGAATGTTATACGCAAAGCCTCAAGATAAGGGAGAGATGGTGTGTGCAAGAAACAGAAGAGATTATGTATGTCTAGAGTCAAAAGTTCAGCATGGGGCATGGCAAGATGAAGTAAAAATTAGAGATCTATGACTCCTAAGCCAGGCTAAGAATTTGGACCCTATTCTAATGTCAATGGGAAGCAAGTGAAAACTAACATATATAGTAAGATTAGATTTATATTTTAGAAAGACCAGTTGGACTTCATTGTGGAGAATATAAGATTCCCTCTCCATCCACATTCTCATTAGTGGAGCTCACAGTGTCTCAACTCAGGGGTGAGACTCAGATAAGATTTTAAATAAATCTCCACTTTCCAAACTTTTGAATACCACTGTACAAAACAGATTAGATAACCTAATATCTTTATCTGATCTCTTGCTGTCTAAACTGAGGAATCAGATCCATTCAGAAACATAAAGAATATTTTTAATTTTAAGTGGGGTAATAATGAAGCCCGGAGACATACTCAAGGTAGTAGAAGAGCAGTGATCTGAGGATCTGAGAGATATTTAAAGAGCATCACTAAGCCACTGGGATAGATTTGATATAGGGCAGAGGTCAAGAATGATAGAGAAAGAATGAAGGATAATGCACCGTCATTACTAAGGTGATAAAAACCATGATATTTCTACAGCTGTGATAGGAAACAAGAGAGGACAAATGGTTTTGGTTTTCACTGAAATGGAGTTTGGGGATTATGAGACGTAGAAGATATAAATTCTATTTGGAACTTACTGCATTTAAAGTGTAAGAGGAAATTGAAGTGGATTTGTCCAGTAAGCAGTTAGATGTTTGAATCTGAAGCTAAGGAAAGGCACTGAAGCACAGAATTTCTAGTTATTGGCTTGTAGATAGTGTGGTGGAGACTTCCAGTTGTTCATCAAAATCTATCCCTCCACGCCCCATTTTCCCTGATGTTATGCCCAATTAAAGTCCACATTTGCCAGCTGTCACCATGGAGTTGTGTGCCCATTTGACCACATTCTTGCCAGGGAAATGTGAATAGATGCAATGTATGCAACTTCATGCCATTTGTTTATAGAGTAGTTCATGCCCCTGACCTTCCTTGTTTCCTTTCTCTTTCCTGAAGACCCTAAACTTAGTAGAAACCTAGCTTCAAACAGCAGACAATGACTAGCCAGATGGTGCTGAGATTCAGAATAGCAGGATAAGAGAAGCTGGGTCTCTAAGTGACTGTGTAGGGCAAAGTTGCTGCCGTCCTGGATCACGTACACCTTGACTCTTAGGTGAGAGCGAGGTAAACCTCATTCTTTACATCACTCTTTTTTTTTTTTTTTTTTGCAATAGCTTAGTCTTCACCCTAAAGAATAGAGATGGAAATCTTGTGAGACGACATTAGATATACCAGGGAAAAGCATGTAGAATGAGGAAAGAAAGACCCTGTGATAGAATCTTCCAGAACACCAATATTGAAAAAATAGGCAGACTAGAATCATGAAAAAGAGGATTATAAATGTAACTTAAAAAATTAGAGGAAATGAAGGGGTGTGCCTCTTCATAAATAGTGGGAAGAGAGCGGTCAAGTGTCAAGTGATGCTAAGAGATCAACAAAGTAGAGGCCTGGGTGGCTCGGTCGGTTACGCATCTGACTTCAGCTCAGGTCATGATCTCCTAGCTTGGAGCTTCACGTCAGGCTCTGTGCTGACAGCTCAGAGCCTGGAGCCTGCTTCAGATTCTGTGTCTCCCTCTTCTGCCCCTCCCCCGCTGGTGCGCTGTCTCTCTCAAACATAAACATAAAAACAAAAACACAAAAAACAGAACAAAACAAAAAAAAAAGAAGTAAAAACCCGGAGGGAGAATTCTGGGCATTTAGTATCAAGGAGGCCTCTGATGACCTCAATGAGGACGGGTCCAAAGAAATTGTGGGTATGAAGAGATGGCAGAGAGATGAGGAAATGGAGATTACAAACACTGGCAGGATTTTACAGAAATTGGGTGTGGTAGTAAGAAGAGAGGTGGAGCCACAATTATAGATGGAAATGGGACCAGCAACTAATAGCTAATATTTATCTCAGGGCTTAAGAGGGACCAGGTAATATCCTAAACTCTACACATATTCTTCCATTCATTTCTCACAACAAGCCTCTTAAATTGGTCTACTATGTACATTTTACAGAAAACCAAAGCCAAAAAATGTCTAATAACTGTCTAAGGCCCCACTAAGTTTTGGAACACCCTTAATCGCCTTTTGCTACAATGGCTGGTCAGGCCGCAATCTTTTTTTCGGTGCCTAACACTGGGAAGCTTCCTCCTTTCGCTATTCTTGCTGATCGTAAGCTGAATTTTAAAGTTACGCCCAACAAAATGTTGAACAGCAAGGCAAAGATACGGTTGGTCCACCTCAGCCAAGGCCCAGAACATTTCTACTTGCCTCAATACCTGAGGCCTGACTGGTTAAAGAAGGATGCTTTCAGATATCCTGTGTTGATAATCATCACCCTGATCTGTTAGTCACAACATGAATTTAGAGTTGTTTTCAGGGTGCCTTTGAAACTGCTTGTCCTGGATGCCAGCATTATCACACTTGCTTGTTTGTTTGAAATAAGTACCAAAGGATCTTGAAAAAGAGCTGAGGAAACATAGAAAAAGGGATTTCGTAGAAATGGTGAGGGCCTCCTTGCTGTTGTGGAGACCATGAATTTATTGTGACATTTATCTGCAGTTACCTGATTTCCTCCGATGTATGGTCAGCCACTGATGTAAATACGCTGAGAAGGGAGGTGGCTGGAGTCTCATAGGCTTGGGCTTCTGCCAGTAGATGATGGAAAAATAAGTTAGGATATTAAAAACAGAGTAGTTGAAATGATGGACCATGGGACTTAAGCTGTGTAGGAAAGGGGGATGTGGGAGAACTGATCAAGAGAATGAAGCAGGGTTAAGGGTTTTGAGAGTAAGCTTCATGACAGCAGGCATCTTTTGACTTCTTGCTTTCCCCAAGGAAATCCAGTGTTGAGAACAATATAAGGTACCAAGAGTGCTCTCAAAACTATTTAATGGCTATACCATGAGACTAAAGACTAAAATATTAGAAATAATTAAACAACAGTCAGAAAATAAGAATTCTTGGTTAAATAATTATGTAGTGCAAATTTACAATTTAAGAGCTGGAGTAGTTTCAGGTAAAAATTAAGGTTCCACATTTACAACTTGGTGGTGGGTGCCTAAAATACACACACACACACACACACGCACACACACACACACACACACACACACTGACAGTGTGGAACCCGCTTAGGATTCTCTCTCTCTCTCCCTCTCTTTCTGACCCTCTCCCTCCCTCCCTCTCTTTCTCTTTCAAAATAAATAAGTAAAATTAAAAAATATATATTAAGGGGCACCTGGGTGGCTTGGTCGGTTAAGCATCCAACTTTGGCTCAGGTTATGATCTGACAGGTCCTGAGTTTGAGCCCTGCGTCAGGCTCTGTGCTGACAGCTCAGAACCTGGAGCCTGTTTCGGATTCTGTGTCTCCCTCTCTTTCTGTCCCTCCCCTGCTCATGCTCTGTCTCTCTCTCAAAAATAAATGAACATTAAAATATATACATATATTAAAAAACCCTAACTTGGTGGTGGGAGTCTGAGGGCACTGCACAAAAAAGTAAGTTACTGGAGATGAGGCCAACATACAGAGAGCTAAGGGTTTCTTTGGGTTGAACACAGTCTTTCCAGGCACTCAGGATGATAACGGAACCCTTGGAAAGGAAGAGAATTGTAAGCCCAGGTGCCAAGGGAATCAGTAAGTGAGAGGGAATGATTAGAAAGCCTGAAAACAACACACTGTGAAAAACAGAGTACACAAGTCAAAGATGAAAATTCCAGCTAGCTTCACTTAATAATAATAATGGTTAATGTGTTCCATTCACCTGGCTAAAGTGGCTGACAATGGATACTTTATAGTTCGATTTACCTGTTTTCATGGTCTAAAATGAAATATTGATTGCCCGTCTGGAAAATTATTTCATTCTGTGCCATATGACATGAATCTTGCTTCTTTTTTTTTCCTCATATGCCAAAATTGGATGAATCTATAAAGGCAAATTTATCTGATGTTAATAATCTATCAATCAATAAAAAAATCCAAACCAGTTTATGAACATGGATATTGTCCAGTCTTTGAGTTTTTGATATTTGTCTATCGTGTTCACACATTCTTATTACTTACTATTCTTTCTAGATAAGAATTTCCTGTTTATTCTTTATCTTCTTTGCAATGGCATGCATGATTTCTTTGTAATGGCATGCATGTCAAATATCTCGTGTTGGCCATTTTATTTTTTACTATTGTATATGATTTACTTGTTGATATAGCTTGAAATTAACTTTGTTTAAATTTGACAATAAAAATATTTCCTTTTCAACAATCAATTCCATTTTGACGATATTATATAAAATGCTAAATATTTTGTGGCATGTCTTGCAACTACAATTTATCTCAGTTTTTTAATAATGCCTAGAAACAAATAAAATTGTAGGTTCTATGTTTGTTTCTCTGGAAGAGAAAATGGAAAGCCGAGGCAATCACACCAATAATTTAAGTACATAAGTGACTTGGCTATTTCATTCAAAAGTGTTTTTTCATCTGAATTATCTGTACATTTAATTCCCCCTGTTACTCTCCTTTCATAGAGAGACTGTGTATGAACCAGAAATTAAAGAAAAAGTTTCTAATTCTTTGGTTAAAGACTGGATGGAAATGTTCTAGCGTTTGTGCTATGATGTGTAGAATGTTTCATAACCAAAAAAAATATCAGCAAAGAATTCTTACCTTGATTCTCATTAGCTACAATTTAAGAAGAAAATCCAACCAATGAGTAGACCATTTCAGAGAATGTTTTCATGCTGAACTCTTGATTCCCCTGTCTTTGTGAAGCTGAAAGTCACCAGACGCTATTTGATAGCTTGTTCCACTATTCTCTAGTACTCTTTTCTTTTCATTATTTCAACTATGCTAGTCAAATAAGTTTCCATGGCCCTGTCCTCAAAAGTTGTACAGGGCATGATGGCTTGTTTTGCTTGGCAAAATTCTCTAGAACGTGATTCATTGTCTGCAGGTGATTCATGGTTAGGAAATTAATTCTGAACTCTGCCAGTGATTGTGGTTGATTAAAGTCCAGAAGTCCCTGCCGTCTATTCACTAGCACTCTTTGTCAACTGGAATATTTCTATAATAAAAAGGGCCGAAAGTAGATGTGTTTGATGCATGGAATTTACATGCGTGTTTGCATCTTTTGAAAGAGCTACTCGAGCCTACACAATTTTAACACTTGGCATGAAAATCATTCTAAAAGTGTCTGACTGAATGAATCACATTTTACAAATAAATATCTGTCAAATGGTGCAATTACTTCAGATCCAGTCATTAAGCAATAAAATAAAGCAGTAAATAGGATACATCTGCTGCAAAGTGCTATAGAAATGCGAGTTTCCTTCTCAAGTTACTTGTCTTTTAATATTTTAGCCTAATTGGTGGAATGATTCACAAGAAACATCAACCATTCAATGTAATCATGGCACCACAAAAGGGGGGTTGGAAATAAAGGCTTTCTAAACCAGTCAATAGGACAAGGAAAAAACACCCACTTAACACGAGCACAGAAAGCCAAAAATGGGGATGAGACATAAAGTATTTCTTTTATGTGCCATTATGGCGAATGCTGTGAGATGAAGGACCACACATCCTTTAGAAGCAATAATAGCATCTCAAGGTGTTATCTGGTTTCCTTCCATATCAAAATAGTGTGAACGTGTAAATAAAGTAAATGTAAGGAGACTGTTATCTTTGTAACCCAACTGAAAAGCACGTGTTTGGTTTTTCTTAAATGAAGAAAGTAAAT
The DNA here is from genome assembly GCF_023721935.1 of Panthera uncia. Classification (NCBI taxonomy): domain Eukaryota; kingdom Metazoa; phylum Chordata; class Mammalia; order Carnivora; family Felidae; genus Panthera; species Panthera uncia. The sequence continues at coordinate 94,670,464 of NC_064810.1, forward strand.
AAGTAAGCAGACATGATATTAGCTTCATAATTCTCCGTTACTTTGTTTATCAGTGGTACAGAGTTTACATTCAAAGTCAGTCCAGGTAATGGATTAGGTAATTATAATTATGCTCTATTGATCTGTGGATGGACATCATAAAGTATTAGGTCTTCTTTCTCCAGTTGTTCTCTTTTCTATATAGATAATTATAAAAGAGGGGAGAAAAAAAAAGGAAGTCTGTGAAAATTCAGTTTGGTAAAATATTTAAAGTTAAGTTTTTGTTGGGAGTTGATCATGAAAAGTATGTTGTTGTTGTAACTCCAGAAAAAATAAACAGAGGAAATTAAAATTCAGATAACTAGTGTTAGTGCTTAGGTATCTTGGGGTTTTTCGATATTTTCCATTATATGTTCTTATGCCTGGACCTAAAGAGGTTGTCTTTATTTCTGTTCTCTCCCTTGTACCTCTGTCACTACCATAAAAAGAACATGTTCAGGCTAGCCCGCTGTTCTAAAGAGGATGAGAAACATGTGGAGCAGAGCTGTTCCAGCCAATTTACAAGCCTACAGTGATGCACAAATGCATGATGATTATTAATGACTGTTGTTTTTGATGATTTCTTATGCAGCAATAACTAACAGGTGCAAATGCATATATATAAATATGTGTGAGTAAATATGTATACATATATAAGTGTATGTAAACATATATTTAAGGAAATCAAAAGTATAGTCCTTTAATCTGGTCTTTTTCAGTTAATGTATGTCCTCACTCATCTCCAGTATATATAATCATTTCTACTTTTGTTACTGCTAGAGTGTGAGGTTCCTGAAAGCAGATATTGCTGTATGCCAGTGACTGGTCAGGATGTGGCCCACAGTTAAGAATTAGATAATTATGCAGAGACTAAATTAAAATTTTCAATATCATACTTTTAATGGCCGCATTTTATTCCATTGTACCTATGCATATATCATGATATTTCTAACCAGCCCTTTATTTTAATGTGTGTTAAAATTTTTTACAAACTTAGAATCTGGAGCACATTTGTGTTTATTTTCTTAGGAAAAATTCTTAGAAGTAGAATTTTAGGGCCAAAGTATATAGAAAGGATAGCTATTTAAACAAAACCTCTTTTTTTTTGTTTGTTTTGTTTTGTTTAAATCAGCATCTTAGTGATCATAATTTGGCAAAAGCTTTTTGGTTTGGTTGTTTTTTTCCATCTAACTTACTTGATTCATAATGTGGCCTTTCTAAATTAAGGTGAGGAAAAAAAAAGCAATCTCAGATTGTGCTTAGTGCAAGCACAAGGTTGCAAGCATGCATGTTTTCCCTTTAAAAAAAAAAAAAAGCTGTAACCACTTCTGAATCTATCGATTTCTCTTTTCTACTTTTTGAGGCTTCCTTTCTGGTCGGGTCAGCAAAGGTCTATTGAGGCTCTAGGCTGTGTGGGGAGCTTCACCCACCAACCTCTTCTTTATTTTTTATTATTTATTTATTTATTTATTTACCAACCTCTTCTTTAAAGGTGCTCTCCCCCCCTTCCAGTTCACACTCGAGGGAATACATGGAGTAGCAGAGTGCAGAAACCATTAAAAACATAGGTTGAAAATTTCAAAGATAGAACTTGTCCTTGCCAGGAGAGTAGCCATCTTACCTGCTTTTGGACATACTCCTGTGGTCTAGTTTGAGGGGACCTTTCAGTTTGGACAGTTTTAGAGCAAACCAGGAAATTGATGAGAGGGACAGAGAACTTATCTGTAACCATAAGAGAGGGTTGGTGGGCACACTGTTGCAGAGAGACTTACACCCATACCATTCTACTGAGCATAGCCTTTCAAACGGGCCTTAATTATGCCTGAAGGTCTTCCTTCCTCCTCTCTAGAGATCATTCTACAATGCAGATTTCACAGTGAACTAAGGCACTTGCTCTCCCACTTTCTGTGTATTCCTATTCAAAGTATAACAGACTTGTCAATCCAAGGTAATGTTATTCCCATATTTTGCTAAGCATTATATTTATTATAAAACATAAATGACAGTAGGCTGCCATTTATTTTTAGTACAGACACTACATTTTAACCATGCCCAAGTTTTTTTTAAATTAATGTGTATTTCTATAGTTTAAAAACTTTTATTGGCTGTTTTCTAAATGTCATTAATTTCTATTTTAATGCTGATATTATGTTCATTTCAGGGCTGTAGCTAAGGAAGTATAATCCGAAGAATGTAATTCTACCTTGAAATAGGTATGTCGTTTGTAAAGATCAGACAAAAAAGGGGGGTAGATTTTTTTTAGTTTCAAATAACTGTAATTTTGGTCCATTCTTGACATGAGAATTGTCTTGGGATAATTTGAATATGACCCCTTTTAACAGGGCTGAAACATCTTCTCCAGGATCAGAATTTGACTTTGCACTAACAATAAAAACTGAAAGGATTTCTAACTGTGCCCTACCCCCAACACACACCTACAAGGAAGGCCATGGCTCGTCACTCTTGTATGAAGTTGTATTCCTTGTAAGCAGTCTAATTCAAACCAAAATTACAGTTGGAAGTACTATATTTCAGTAAAGATTTTCCCATTTATCCACAAACTTCAATTTAATAATAATAATAATAAAAGCCACCGGATTTTGAACAAATTAGAAGGGGAAAATGAAAAATAATACTCTCTATTTATGTTGGAAAGACTGGAGACATGATTCAGAGCCTACCTTCATCCCCTCCCCCACAAAAAAGAATAGATTTATACATACATTCAAAATGATATGAATAATTGAGCAATTATTCGGATATTTGGCCTCATATATTCAGACATATTACATAAAAGTGTTTTTGGTACTTTTAGGCTTGAATCACTGAGGTAATTGAACCAATTCACTATTTCACTTTGCCTCTGTAAGTATAGTAGTACCTTAATTATAGTCTAATTTACAGGGTTTCTTTTCCTCCACAGACACTTTAAGAATACTAGATTACAAATCAAGGGACCTAGCTTGATTCTCCTTCACCCTTATTAACCATGTGAGCTTGGACAAGCCCTTTGCCTCATTGGGTCTGTTTCTTGATCTAGAACAAGACTGTAATGCCTGCCCTACATATTTCATGAAGTTGAGAAAAGGCTAAATAACATCAGAGGAAGAGCTACAATTTATCGGTTATACGTGATTCATTTTATTTTCACAACAGTCACAATGGTGTAGAAGAATTGATGTTTAGAGAAATTAAAAACATTGCCAAAGTCATACAGCCGGAACTCCACAGAGCCCAGACTCAAACCTCAGACTTGGATTCTAATATACTTGTTATATGGTCTCTCTAATGAGACAAACCCCTGCACGTACATGAAGGATTATTTTTCATATGATTCCAGTAAGCTCAGCAAACCAGGCAGCCTACAATGAGTTGAACAAACTTCCATACTGGTTGGTATTTAAAATTTATAAATTTTTTCACCTTTCTTCAGCAGCAATTCTAGGACACTTGAACAAATGGCTCTTAATGGTGTCGCTGTTGGGGCTGTAGCCATATGTTCATGAAGGCCATGTGAAACCTGTTAGCTTTGGCACCATCATCAATAATAACTTTGCCATTTCCCTCAGCTTGGGAATCAATCCCTGGGGTTGGATTTGCTAACACCAGCATGAGGTCCCTTATCTAATCAGAGCTAGACCTAGCCATATTTCAGTGCATTTGACAAGGAATGATGTAATGGTCTTAGTTGAAAATGAGATATGCACTTGACATTTGAATGTCACACAGTAATATGATTGTCAACTGAATTGCCAATAATAGGTTTAGTAAAAGCAGACTTTAAAATAGGGTAATGGTTTTACTCTAGCTTTTTTCTCCTGGTCACCATGTTACGTACCCACACACATGTATATATGTGTTGACACACTTATATACTCACTTATCTATGAAATAATAATGATATGCCTGTGAAAACAACCAGGTTGTGTCTGTTTTAAATATGGAGAAGTCGCTATTTTTCCACATTCAAGATTTTCCCACATACTGATGAAAAAATAAGAAACCTTCCTGTTTGGATTCCAGTGGTGAGAATTTCCCCATATGTTCACCATCTCTCTACCCTTTAGATATTCTGAAGGCAACAAAGTAGTACATTCCATCCTCTGTAAATTTCCACCAAACTTTCTCATCACAGATAAGGATTTTAGGTTAATTAACCAGAATCCTACACAAAATGTATTCAGAAGAGGCTAACTCCCATTTGCAAAGCTTAAAAAGAAGAAATATTTGCAACTAATAAAGGGGAGGTTTGACCTTTTTAAAAATAATAGATAAGATATAATACATAACACAATTCCACAAAATAGAGAAATGTTACATATAGGCTAATTTTACATTAAACTATCGCTAGGAAAACTGCAAACAGAGGTCAATCTTTGACAGATCTAAAAATACAACCATGTGGATCAAATTTTCCAGTCACAGCTTCATCTCTGTAGATTTTCTTTCATTTGTAAAAATCTTGCTGTTTCTGCAGAGGAACTGATTAGACTGTCCACTTTAGTGCTGAGCAATGTATTTCTGAAAATGAGCTTCAGCCTGCAACAATGCAGTCTATTTGCTGTGTGTTTTTTAATCTATCCAAGACCAGCTTTTAGGCCTTACATTTCAGATCTGACAATTTGCCTTCGGCATAAACTTTCAGTGGCAGCAACTTGAATTTTCACATAAATAGTATTCCAGTTAAGAACTGTATCTATATAGCCATGTAATTGGAACATACATTTTTAAGCCTCTTCTAATGATTAACATACATTTTAATGTATGTCTCTCATTGAGCTCTGGTTTGTGCCTCAGTAAAAGGGAATATTATCCACTTCCACCTCAACTCATACAACAACACTTTACAACATCTGAGCGAGAAGAAGATGAAACAGATCTTGGAATATTTTACAAAAATCTCATTTCATCAAGGACTCAGTTTGTCCCTAGGACCTCAATCACACGTGAAAGGACTGCTTTTCTAAGATTCGTTTTCCCAATTTAACAATTTAATGCTCTAGTAATGCTAAGACACTGTTGGAAAAAGGCTTTGACTAAAATATGTTTTGTCCATTTCATTAAACAATGAAATGTCTGAAATGAGTATATTTTCTAGATGATTGAAGCTTATTCCATTAAGTCCCTAATTTTTTTATGTTAAAACTTTGTTCATGTTTTGGTAGAATTTTCCCTAAAAATTCCTAATTCAATGGAGGCCCAAATAATAGATGCTCATTATGGTTTTCTTTGGCTTTTAATTTCCAAGTCTGGGCATGGCCCTAATATATAGGTTGGTCCCTCAGAGACCATTTTCTATGAGTTCTATGTGAAGTCTTTCTCATAGACATAATAGATTGTCTCATTGTTCAACACTGGAACTAAACTAAGGATTAGAGTCCATGTCCAGGATTTTCAAATAGGACGAAGGCAAGGTGTATTCCCTGACATTTAGAGTGCTGGTAGCAGCTGCAGGAGGTAATGCCAAGGGACTGCTGGCAGCCATGTTATCCACAATATCGAGGGAGTCAGTCTTCAGTAGGAGGAGATGACGCTGAGAGAGACCATGGTGAATAGAAAGACAGATGGAAAGAAAGATTCCTGGGCAAGACCAGTCACTTTGTCCACTTATGTCTAAGGCTTAGCTGTACCTCTGTCCTTTCTGAGGTTAGAAAAGTAGCTTGCAGATCAGTTTCCTTCACTGTCTAAGCTGGTTCCATTTGAATTTCTGTCATTTGGAACCAAAAAATCCTGATGACATTATCACATATCTATATTTTCCACCGCTGATTCAGGCAAACTTCTGAACTCCATCACAAAACTCATTAGAGGGTTTTTATGTGAACCTCGACCAACATAATTTTCTGAAGCAATGGGAACACTTTACCAGAAACTTTTCCTGAAAAATGACAAAGGCCAAAAAAAAAAAAAAAAAAAAAAAAAAAGGAAAAGAAAAGAAAGAGGGTAAAGAAAATGGCAATGGCATTGATCTTCTTAGACATAGGATACTGAACACACATCCATATTTTCTTCATGATGTGGAGCTTGTGTACAAAATGAATTTCAGTTACTGTACTTTTAGAATTCAGTGACACATTCCAGAGTTTTTTGAAATAGGAGAGGTTGTACCCACACTAAATGGCCTCAGACAGCTGTGCTTTGTAAGATATTAAATCTGATTTCAAGAAAGTCTCTGTCATTCCTTCATTGGCTTACTGTTGGCTTTCATCTCCTGCTGTTAGAAAGAGGTGGTTTGAGAAACAACACAGCCATTAGAAGAAGAGGGATCTAGGTTGGGCAAAATGTGTACTCTTGCTTACTAGCTATTTGACCTTGGGCAGTTTCTTTCAATGCCTGAACTTATCACTCTCCTTATGAAAGGAGAGATTAGCTTAATAGTAACTTTATTCTAAAGAATAAATCGGATAATGTATGTAAGACACATACTGAAAGTTCTATAAATGTTAAGTCTTTTCTGGCAACCACTTTCCTCAATTTCTAATTTACTGTTTCTAAAATGTCCAGGGCTAGAAAAACAAATCTGAAGATATGAAATCTGAAGGTTTGCTAGTGATTAAAAGTGACTCAGTTTTAAAATCACTTTGAAGATTAATTAAAGTTTATGAATTAAAAACCACTTCACTACATTGAGTCATCTCTACAAAGTCCCCATTATATGCTTAGACAAATGCTTCCCCATGTGACCCCAAAGGATACCTGTTTGTTCATTATACCCTTGGACACTTATGATTATTAGCAAGTTCTATGTACATGGAGATCATTGCACACTAGAATTGGTTCCACTTATCATTGCCATACAGATGGAAGTGTCTGTGTTTCCATATAATGATTATTTAGACATTTGAAGGATACTGTCTTATCCTCAAACCTTCTTTTATATAGACTAGAAATGTCTGTCCATTTTCCTTTGTCTTCTTTAATCATCTCAATATTTACCAGTTTACCATTTTTGAACAAATGTTCAGAAGGTGTTATCTGAGTCATTTGGAATAGAATTATATTTCTGTCAGAGCAGCTTCAGATTTCACTTTTGATAACTAAGCAAATAGCTCTCAAACAGAGAGCTGTTTGTATTCTGCATAAGATCATTATTAGTGAACCTTAGTTACAGCCTAGTGTGCTTCCCATGATTCAATTAGGAAATTCTGTTCACTATCAATCAAAACTTGATCTAGTCTCTTTTAACTTTTCCACAAATAGATATGTACACACCACATATAAAATCCCTTATCTTGCCCAGGTTTGAAGCTAGATGTTTATACTTTTATGTGATTTCCCAAGATTACCACACAGTTCTGTCATCTCAGTTATAAGCGCTGTTAGTACGTTAGCACATTGCTTTTCTTTCAATATCACTGAAAACTAAAAAACTCTATTTGATACCTTCTCTCTCTCTCTCTCTCTGTGTGTGTGTGTGTGTGTGTGTGTGTGTGTGTGTGTGTGTTTGCATTAAGGGTCGGGTCATTTAGGACTTTAACCCAAATGACCAGTGTGAGGTGTTAAGCCAACTGTAAAAGTTTAGAGGGAACAGTCCCCACAAGAGTCCAGCCTCAAGTTTGATAATTTGCTAGAAGGGTCTCAGAACTCACTGAAAGTGATTATACTCATGGAAATAATGTATTACAGGGGGAGGATACAGATTTAAAATCAACCAAGGGAAGGAGGGCATAGGATAGAGTCCAGGAAAAGTACCAAACATGGAGCTTCCACTGTCTTCTTCCTGTGGACTCATAGTTACATTACTTTCCTGACATGAGTGTTTGACAATATACATGGATTGATGACACATGGAATATTTCCAACCAGGGAAACTCACTAGACACAACATCTGCCAGTGTCTTGATCTTGGATTTTCCAGACTGCAGAACTGTGAGAAATAAAAGTTTGTTGTTTAGGCCATTCAGTCTATGGTATTCTGTTAGAGCAGCCCAAGCTGACTAATATATTTATCATTTTTCCCTATAGAATATGATACATAATTGGTACTCCACAAATATTTCTGGAGTAAACTAATATACACAGGAAACTTCCTGTTTTTACTAGGACCTTACTACTTTTTACATCAACTTTCCTTATGTGCCCTTATCATTACTTAGGAACTCTGAGCTCATTTCATGTAAAACTAGATTTTCATCTTCTCTGGAAGAGTCCTGATTGGCAACAATTGTTGAAGCTGATGCGTGGCCATCCCCTCCAGACTGGACAACACCTCCAAGTTCATCACATGGTATTCTCTGCTATCTATTCCCTTTGTGGTGGTCATTTCTTCCTGATAGGAAAGGGTTAGTGATCTTTTCTTGTGACAAAGGATTCTGACCTATGTTCAGGTTCCAGAGATAGCTTCACTGGATTAATAACCAATCATAATCCGTTTGGAATAACAAAAGGAGAAAAGGCAATGCACTTTAAAAAGGACATAAAATTGTGCTTAAGAATAAACTCAATAATATATTGAGAATATCAACACAAACGTAAAATTTTACTGAGACACTGAGTTAGGTTGACTTTATACAGATATATGTCATGTTCCTGAATGCAAACATTATAAAGATGTCAGTTTCCCTAACTAAATGTACAAATTTTAAAGCAGTTCCAGTAAAATGAATTCTAAATCTCCCATGGAAGAATAAATAAGTGAAAAGCAGAAAAATAAAAGTTATGAAAGAATAAATAATGAAGGGAGCTTTCAAAATTATATATCACATTATTAAAGCTATAATAGTGACTCTGGCATGGTACACTAGGTGTATGAATGGTAGGGACTAGAAAACTAAGAAAGTGGCTCAACAAACATCCATCACTTTACTCAACCTCAACCCAACTGTCCCTGGCCAGAGAATAGCATATAATGAAAAGTTGAAGTCATGCCATATTTGAATGAACATAAATGTACTGCTTTGCATCTATAAGTCAAATAAGGGGGATGAATGAGTAGCCTAAGATAACCAGAGAGAACTTGTGTTTACCAACATAATAAGGAATCTATTTTAATCAGCGGGGAGGAATGGTTTAATCAATGGGAAAGAGTAATGGCATAATTTGTTGATTAATTATGAAATTAATACATTTTACATGAAAATGTAAACCTTTATGTCTACCTCACAAAACTTACTTCAAAACTGCAGATGGATTAAAGCAGTAAAAAGAATATAGCTTTACAGTTATAAAATCAGTAAAAAAGTATAGATAAAAATCTGATTTCTTCGTAGAAACAAAAAGTAAGTAACCAAAAATAGAAATGTTAATAAATTAAAAAGCATAAAAATGAAAAACTCTTCTCATAAAATAAATAAAATAACAATGGTAAACTAGTACGAATAACTGAAAAATAAAATAAAAATGAAGAGCAACTATTCTTATTTGTGAAGAATTTTATAAATTAATATGGTACCTAATAAGAGGAAAATTGTTAAAAGAAAGTAACAGGCAATTCAATCTACAAATTACAAACAGTATAAGAAAATGTATACATCAAAGATATCAAAGAAATGCATATTAAAATATTAATTAAAAGTACTTTTCACATGCAACACTGGCAAAGATAAAAAAGTGATAATATTTAGTATTGGCAAAGGTGGTGGGAAATGAGGACAGTCATAAATTATTTTTAGAAATGTAAGATAACACAGCTTTTTAGAGGATAATATGGATATGATATAACAAAAGCCTTAAAAATATTCACACGTTTGAGCCAGCAAGTTCAGTGGTAGGAATGTATTCTAAGAAAACAATTTGAGATATTAAAAAAGATTTATGCTCATTTTGTTCTTTGCAACGTTGTTTATGTTGCTATTAAAAAAACTCAGCAATAGAAGTATAGTTAAATAAATTATGGTCAGTGAACAAATTCAATGTAACTATGAGAAAGCAAGTTGAAGAAGTAAAGTATAACCAAAGTTTTAGAAATAAATACATGTCGTTGACCCTTGAACAGCACAAGGGTAAAGGGAAATGACTCTTGTACAGTCCAAAATCCACATGTAACTTTTGACTTCCACGAAACTTAACCTTAGGCGACTGATGACTGGAAGCCTTACCAATAACATAAACAGTTGATCAACACATGTTTTGTATGCTATATGTGTTATATACTATATACTTACGATAAAGTAAGCAGAGAAAAGAAAATGTTATTAAGAAAACCATAAGGAAAACACAGAACTGTACTATATTTATTGGAAAAATATGCATATAAGTTTGACCCATGCAGTTCAAACCTGTGCTGTTCAAGGGTCAGTTATGTTATTAGAAGGAAATATCCAAAATATTAACAGAAATATGTAGAATTCCTTTCTACTTTACCATATTTTTCAAATTTTTAGCATTATTTTTTATTTATTTTTAATTATAATCAATAATACATAAACAAATACACTCTGACATGGAATAAAACCCCAAAAACCAGAATGAAATGAAATCCCCATTTATTTGTCCAGAAGTAACTATATATTTGTGTGTGTGTATATATCTCTATAGACTTTTTTATGTGAAATATGTGTTATTATCGCCATCAGAGGTAAAGGCTGTTTTAATGAGTGTTGATCCAAACAGAAGAATAATCTTTCTCCTACACTCATAGGATGAAATATTAAAGGCAGAGGCTATGACCAACTATATAAGAATATAGGGAAACCATGTAATGGACTGAAACTATGTAACAATATAGGGAAAGATAGTATTTTGTACTGTACTCAAATACTCACTAACTTTGACTATCCCCACGTCACCACTCCTTAAAACAGACCTTCTTGAGTCTCACTAAACATTCTCAGAATCTACTTAAATGCTCTGGCAGAGAGTACGTAACATTTCCAACAATGACCATACACTTTTTCAGGGAGAAGATGTATTCTCAATCTTTGGGCTTTTGCCTTGAACACAAGAAACTTTTCACATAAGTTACTCCTCATTCTCAAACAGAAGAAACATATTGCATGCAAACTGAGACCTCACTCTCACCTTCTAAGAAGGAACAAGCAATGGACAGACAGGTGCAGATCAATGATGGATTATCTTGCGTGTTGTCTGACGCAACTGCTCTACAGGCAATTATTAACACCACATGTTCTCAAGTTTTTTGTAAATTAAAGAATGAGTGAGAAATGAGGGGATTACTATAATGAAAGGGCAACCAAGGATACTTTTAAACTGACCCTTAAAAATGGCTGGCTCGCCACAGGGAGTTTTTGAACTATGCGCTCAAAAGCAAAGCACGTGACTCAGCATATAATTTTTAAAAATAATGTGATTAACTTGAATGTTTTTGGTAGGTAGAGGAGAAAGCAGAATCACTTGTTTAACCCTTATTAGTTGAATGTTTTCTTTCTTTCTTTTTTTAAAAATTTTTTAATGTGTATTTATTTTTGAGACAGAGAGAGACAGAGCATGAGCAGGGAAGGGGTAGAGAGAGAGGGAGACACAGAATGTGAAGCAGGCTCCAAGCTCTGAGCTGTCAGCACAGAGCCCGACGTGGGGCTCGAACTCACGAACTGTGAGATCATGACCTGAGCCGAAGTCAGACGCTTAACCGACTGAGCCACCCAAGCGCCCCTAGTTGAATGTTTTCTATGTAATAATGCGTCATGTTAGGTTCTGGAGGTCTGGTGAGGAAGAGGGAAAGTTCTTTGAATTGGTGAGGCTGGGGCAGAGAGGCATGTTTCTTGAGGAAAGGAAGCTCCAGAGAGAGGAATTGTCTGCCATTTCCAGAAGTGGGAAGAAACATGCCACATGGTGAGAATTGAAGACAATCCTCTGTGGCAGGAAAGGCCAGAGATATGACTGGAGAGGTAAGCAGGGCAGATGATTGGTGGCCTTATAAACCCATGGAAAGCAATTAGAACTTAATCCTGTGGGCAGTGTGGCGCCGCTGGAAGGGCAAGTGACAGGTCAGATTTGAAATTAGAGAGATCACTGTGATGGCAGAGGGGCAGGTAGGAGGCTGCTGCTGTCCTCCAGTGAGAGACCATGTGGCCTACAGAGAGTGGACGCAGAGAAGACGGAGAGACGCAGAAAGATTTCAAAGGTAAAAAGACAAAACTGCATTAACTGTGGATTGCTGAGGAAATAAATGGTTGCTGAGGAAAACCCAGGGTTCTGGCTTTAATCTGTAGGGGTGAGACAGAAAACAAAAAAACACAATACGTGGGGAAAACTATGATGATTTGAAATGGGATAAATTGAACAATTGCATTTTAAGAGCTTCTTTTTTTTTTTTTTTTTAAATGTTTGTGCTTGAGAGAGAACGTGAGCATAAGCTGGTGAGGGGCAGAGAGAGAGGGGGATTCTGCAGACAGAGGATTCAAAGCAGGCTTTGCACTGACAGCACAGAACCCGATATCTCCATGTAGGGCTTAAATTCATGAACCATGAGATCATGACCTGAGCTAAAGCTGGATGCTTAACCAACTGAGCCACCCAGGTGCCCTGAATTTGGAGAGCTTCTAAGATTTCAAGTTGGGGATCTACAGAAGGCAGTTACATAGAGAGAGATGGCAAAAAGGCATTACAAAAGAGAATTGAAAAAATAGGCTAAGAAAAAAAGAGAAAATTGTAGGTCATATCATTTTTTTTTTGAAAACGACCTTTCCTTCTCCAGTCCTTAGTGTGTGTGTTATAAATAAGAGAAACCAAATAAATATTTTCTTAATTAGCTTTGTTGAGGCATAATTTCCATGCAATAAAATTCACCAAAGTTGAGTGTACAATTTGATGATTTTGGCCAATGTATACAGTTGTGTAATCACCACCACAATCCTGATATAGGACATTTCCATCCCTCTCAAAAGTTCCCGTACAGCCCTTCGTTTCTACACAAACAAACATACCCCAGCCCCCAGTCCCTGACTACAACTGTTTCACTTTAGGTCACTCTATTTTTGTCTTTTATAGAATTTCGTATAAATTGTATCATACAATATATGTTTGGCTTCTTTCAATTTGCTTTTGAGATTTGTCCATGTGGTCATGTGTATCAGAAGCTTATTCCTTTTTATTCCTGGATAGTAAATATTCCATTATATAGATATACCACAATTTGTTTACTCATTCTCCAGAAAATGGACATTTGGATCATTTCCTGTTTTTTACTGCTGTCTTACAGTTGCTATGAACTTTTGAGAACAAGCCTTTTCGTGAACATGTTCTCATTTCTTGTGGCTAAATATGTAGGAGCAGGATCGTTGGGTTGTATGGTAAATGTATTTTAACACATTTTTAATTACACAAAATTAAAAATTTTAACACACTTTTTAATACACAAAATTGCCAAACTGTTTTCCATTTCAAATGTGAATTTTGCATTCCTATCAGCAATGCATGGATGTTCTAGTCATTCCACATACTTCCTGGCGTATGTCTTAAAATTTAGCCATTCTAGGGTGTGATATTTCACTTTGGTTTTCATTTGAATTTCCCTGATGACTAATAGTCTTAAGCAATTTTTTTGTGTACATTTTAACTATTTGTAAACCTTATTTGGCAAAGTTTCTATTCAAACTTTTTGCCACTTTAATTTTCTTTTTTTTGTCTTCTTGTTGAATTGTAAGAATTTTTATATATTTTCAATACAGAACCTTTATTTAAACATAGGCAAATATTTTCACCCATCCTGTGGCTTGCCTTTCATTTTCTCAACTATGTTTATTGATGTGCAGACATTTTTTATTGTGATCAAATGAAAATAAATTCATTTTATTTATTTTTCTTTAATGGCTTATACTTGTGTTCCATTCAAGAAATATTTGCCTGACAAAAGGTCACAAGTATTTTCTGTATTGTTTTCTTGTTAATTTTTGTTGTCTTACTTCTTAACATGTAAAACTATTGTTCATTTTTTTAAATGTTTATTTATTTTTGAAAGAGACAGAGAAAGCGTGTGCAAACATGGGAAGGGCAGAGAGAGATAGGGACAGAGGATCTGAAGCAGACTCTGCACTGACAGCAGTGAGCCAGATGTGGGGCTCGAACTCACAAACTGTGAGATCATGACCTGAGCTGAAGTCGGACACTCAACTGACTGAGCCACCCCGGCATCCCAAAAGTATTATTAATTTTAATCAAATGTTTCTTTACAGAGTGAAGTAAAGGTCCAGGTTTATTTTTTTCCCATGTGGATATCTAATTTTTATAGCACAATTTGTTTAAGGCACAATCATTTTTCCAACTGAGTTGCTGAGCACCTTTGTCAAAAATCACTGGACTATGTACACATGTATCCATTTTTGGACTCTATAGGTCTATATTGCACCAATACTTGATTATTGTAGTTTCTTAAATTTTTGTTTAACGTTTATTTATTTTTGAGACAGAGAGAGACAGAGCATGAACGGGGGAGGGTCAGAGAGACAGAGGGAGACACAGAATCCGAAACAGGCTGCAGGCTCTGAGCTGTCAGCACAGAGTCCGACGCGGGGCTTGAACTCACGGACCGCGAGATCATGACCTGAGCCGAAGTCGGACGCTTAACCAACTGAGCCACCCAGGCGCCCCTGTAGTTTCTTAATAAAACTTGATATCAGATGATGTAAGTTCTCACACTTGACAGTTCTTTTGGTTGCTCTACATCCTTTGATTTTTCCATACACATTTAAAATCAGCTTATAAATTTCTGGCAAAGAAAAAAGTGCTACTGGGATTTCACTTGGGATTCTATTGTGTGAGTAGTTCAATTTGTGATAATTGATATCTTAGTAATGTTCAGTCTTCTCATCCATAAACATGTTACATATCTGCATTTTTTTAAAGATCTTCCTTAATTTCTCTCAGGAATATTTTGTAGATTTCAGTATACATATTTTCATTATTTTGATTTAATAAATCCCTAAGCTTTCTGATTATTTGACAATATTATAAATGACATGATCTTTCCAATTTTCATCTCTAAATGTTTATTGTTTATAAAGTGTGATGTATTTTCATGTATTGACATTGATTCCTGCAACCCTGCTAAACTCACTTATTAGTTTTAATAACATTTTTGCAGATTCTGTAAGGTTGTCTATGTAGACTATTTTAAACGGTATACCTTTTCTCTTCTATTGCCTTACTGTGCTGGCTAGATTCTGCAATGCAATATTGAATAAAAGAAACACAGATGAAATATTTGCCTTATTTTCAATATTTGTGTGATGAGAGCAATAGCTTTTTGATTTTACCCAGTTGAGGAAGTTTTCTTCTGTTCTCAGTTTCTTGAGAGTTTAAAAAAAAAAAAAAAT
The DNA here is from genome assembly GCF_023721935.1 of Panthera uncia. NCBI lineage: Eukaryota > Metazoa > Chordata > Mammalia > Carnivora > Felidae > Panthera > Panthera uncia. The sequence continues at coordinate 94,685,694 of NC_064810.1, forward strand.
TTTTTTTAACATTTATTTATTTTTGAGACAGAGAGAGAGCATGAACGGGGGAGGGTCAGAGAGAGAGGGAGACACAGAATCTGAAACAGGCTCCAGGCTCTGAGCTGTCAGCACAGAGCCCCACGCGGGGCTCGAATTCACGGACTGTGAGATCATGACCTGAGCCGAAGTCGGACGCTCAACCGACTGAGCCACCCAGGCGCCCCGAGAGTTTTTTATCATAAATAACTCTTGAATAGTATCCAACATAAAAATACTTTATCAAATATTTTTCTGCTAAATGAGTTGATCACATGGGTTTTCTTTTGTATTCTATAAATATGAGGTATCACTTTGGCTGATTTTAAAATATGAAAACAACCTTGCCTTGTTTAATTAAAACTCACACGATCATAATGTATTATCTTTTGTATATACTCCTGGATTTTTTGGCTAAAATTTTGTTAGGATGTTTAGGAGGCTTATTGGCCTCTAATTTTCTTATATTGTCTTTGTCTGTTTTCTACCAGGTTGATATTGGGCATATAAAATGAGGTGAGAGGTTATGTCCTCTTCTTCAATTTTCTGAAGAATTTTTGTAGAATTAGTAGTTTTTCTTATATTTCTGGTAGGATTTACCGGTGACATTATCTGATGTTGGGGTTTTATTTTGCTTTGTTTCCTTTTTGGAGGGAAGGTTTTTAACTATGTTTTCAATTACTTTAACAGATGTAGAGCTATTCAGGTTATCTGCTTCTTCTCCAATGATCTTTTGTTATTTGCATCTTAAGGAATTTCTTTATTTCATCAAAGTTCTAAAATTTATTAGCACAAAGTTATTCATATTTTTTCATTATTTTTGGAATGTCTGTAGAATCTATTATGATGTCTTCCCTGTCATTCCTGATATTGATGATTTGTGTATTCTCTTTTTTCTGATTAGTATGCCAAGAGGTTTGTCAATTTTATTTTTCTTGTCAAAGACATAAATTTTGGCTTTATTTATTTTCTCTATTCTTTTTTTCTGCTCTCAGTGATTTCCTCTCTTTTTCATCCCTCTATTCAGGCTTACTTTGTGCTGAATTTACTCTTCTGTATTTAGTTTCTTAAGGTGCAAGCTCAGATCATTATAGATCTTTCTTTGTTTCTATTGGAGACATTTAGAACTGTAAATTTTCCTCTAAACAGTGCTTCATGTAAAATGAAATGGTAGTAGTATCCAAGTGTATAACACTACTAATTTTTTGTCCATTTCTTCTATGAATTACTCAGAAAGAGTGTTGAAATCCCCAATCATAGCAATAGATTTACTATTTATCCTATCAGGTGTTTTTCCTCAGTTATTGCTTCATGTGTTTTGAAGCTTTGTTATTAGGTGCATACACATTTAGATTTTTTTTTTTTTTTTTTTTCCCTCCTGATGAACTGATCCCTTTAGCAATAATCTTTATTCTTGTGAGAAGTTAGGGTGATGATTCATTTTCATAAATACCAAATAAAAAGCTAGGCAGTCTAGTTAACAGTAGGTTTACAAGCCCCGCAATGGAGTCCCAAATCCTTAGACACTTTGTCTCCTAGTTCTTCTTCCCCTCTCCATTTCACGAGGTTATTTTCATAGGCTTTGCAATGAGCATGTGCCAAAGAACAAAGGGAGGAGGGACTGAAAGTCTCTGTCACCTCAGGGGAATGTACATTTGTTCCAATCAGACTAATTTTTGCCTTATGTGGGCATAGGCGATGTCTGGGTAAGGCTGTGACCTCTGTAGTACTCAGCCAATGAGGAACCAGGGGCGGGACTTGGACGCTAGGAGATAAATTGTCTGCTATAACTGCTCAGAGTGTACCTGTCAGATACTAGCTCTTGCAAGTATGTTGATTAAAACCTCACTTCACATGCTCTGATTCTCTGAGTCTCTCCTGCCATTGGGTTGGTGGGCCTATTTCTCACGTTCTGAGGTCTATTTTCTTTGATATTAGTATGATCACTTCAGATTTTTTTTTTTAATTTGAGTTTTCATGGTCTATCTTTTCTCATCTTTTTTATTTTTAACATTGCTGTATTTGTATTTTTGATGGTTAATTTTACGTGTCAACTTGATGGAACCATAGGGTGCCCAGATATTTGGTTAAACATTAATCTGAGTGTGTCTGTAAGGGTGTTTCTGGATGAGACATTTGAATTGGTACATTGAGTAAAGCAGATTGTCCTCTGCAATATGGGGAAGGGGGACTCATTCAATCAATTGGAAATGTAAATAGAGTAAAAAGGAGAAGTAAGGAAGAATTCACCCTCTCTGCCTGTTTTTGAGTTGGGACGTTGGTTTTCTCTTGCAGTTGAATTGGAAGCTGTACCATCAGTTTGGGTTCTCAGGCCTTCAGACTTGGATTGAAACTCTACTACTGTCTTTTCTGGGTATACAGCTTACAGATGGCAGACTGAGACATCTTAGTCTCCATAATCATGTGAGCCAACTCAATAAATATATAAATGTAAAGAGATTTTTTAATATATATGTATATACATAATATGTATTTGTCTATGCATGTATTTGTCCCATTGGTCTGTTTCCCTGTTGTCTCCTGATTAACACAATAAACTGAATTTCTTGTAGAAAGCATATAGTTAGGTCTTGCTTTTTAATGCAGTTTAAACCACTCTGTCCCTTTTTTTCCCCTTTATTTTATTTTAATTTTTTTGGCAATGAATTTCCTGTTTCATTGAAAAAACACTTTTCCTTCCTTCCTTCCTTCCTTCCTTCCTTCCTTCCTTCCTTCCTCTCTCCCTCCCTTCCTCCCTCCCTCCCTTCTTTCCTTCCTTCCTCCCTCTCTGCCTCCCTCCCTTCCTTCTTTCCTTCCTGACTTTAAAAGATTTGTTTCATTATCTTCTGGCTTGCATGGTTTCTGACAAAATGTCTGCTAATATTTCTGTATTTGTTCTTTAATATATGCCGTATGCATTTTTTAACCACTTTTGAGACTTTATCACTGTTAGTAATTTGGTTACAATGTTACTTGGCATGCTTTTATTCATGTTTATTTTTTATATTCTTTATACTTCTTGTATTGATGTGCAGATTATTTGGATCAAATTTCAAAAAAAAATTCGTATTATTTCTTCAAATATTTTTTTTATTCCTTTCTTTCACCTCTTTCAGGATTCTATTACAAATTTATTACACTGCTTGGTAATGTCTCAGAGGTCATTGATGCTTTCTTCATAGTTTTCAATCTTTTTTTCTGTGTTGCATTTTGGATAGTTTCAACTGATATGTCCTAATAGTTTCTACTACTCCAATGATTTCTTTTCAACGGTCTATTGCCATATTTTTTTCTGCAGTGACTAATATGCTGCCAATTTAAACCAAATCACTTTTCATTTAATGTTTATTTTTCATCTTCAGAAGTGGTCTTTTTCATATCTTTAATTTCTTTTTCATCATACTCATGTGTTTTTCTACCACCATGAACATATGGAGCGTATTTATAACTATTTCAAGATGCTTTTCTGGTAATTCCCTTATCTCTGTCATTTCTAGGACTATTTCTAATGATCGATTTTCTCCTGGTTAGAAGTGATATCGTGCTGCTTATTTGCATATCTAGTAATTTTTTTAATGGATGCCAGATGCTGTGAATTTTCTATTGTTGCTAGCTGGATTATATTGTATTCCTTTAAATAGTGTTGGATTTCGTTTTGGTGTACAGTTAAGTCACTTGGAATCAGTTGGATCATTCTGAGATGTCCTTTTAGATTTTGCTATTATGGAAGAAGAGGAGCTTTTGTTCTGGGGCTAATTCAGACCCATGACCAATATGTGGCCTTTCTGGGGATTCCACCCTATTACTGTAATATAATGTCTTTCCATTCCGGCTGGGAGCAATGCAAACTACTCTCAGGCTGGTGTGAGCATCAGGAATTGTTCTCCCTGGTTTTTCTGGTGGCTCTTTCTCTGAGCTTAGATCATTTTCTCCCAACCTGCACTGATTAGTACTCAGCCAAAAACTGAAGGTAACCTCTGCAGATCCTGGGAGCTCTCTCTGTGTAGCTACCAGAAGCTCCCTCCTTTCTGGGATTCCACCCTTAAATACTAGCTGCCTTGGCCTTCCAGAACTGTTTTCTCTGTTTCCTCAACTCAGAGAGACCAGAAGGTCCTTCTGGATTTTCCCTCCCTGATTTGCATGCATCCAGGCATTAGGAAAACTGCCTCCAGGCATTAGGCTGGTCTGAGGGCATGGTTCAGGCCATGGTTCACTTTGTTTCCCTTTTCTCAGAGATTATGGTCCTGTGGTTGTGCTGCCTTTCAATGTCTGAATATATATATATATATATATATATATATGTGTGTGTGTGTGTGTGTGTATATATATATATATATATTTTCCTATTTTCTCACTTGTTGAAAATGGAAGGGTAAATTTGGGTTTGTTGTTCCATTTTGGCTACAAGGGTAAGTCAATATACATTTTTTATGATAGAAAATTAAAATTTTGAAAACAGATACTCATCTACAAAATGAAGGAATTTATAGGCAAGTTGCTTAACTGATCAAAACCTTAATTTCCTGGCACATAGAGCATTAATAACAATGCTTCCCTACTTGATGAGCGGATTGGAATTAGGATCCAATGTGACAGAGGAAGTTCTTTGTAAACTATAAAGCTCTATGCAAATGACAATGTTGAAGGCTGTGGTAGGGAAGGGGTGATAGGGATAGTGATGATTGCTTCAGTTCCATAACAATTCAAGTAATAAAACTATGTTTTAAGATTTCATTTCAAAAAAATCCTGTGAATAATAATAACAACACATACTCTGGGTCTTGTATGTAAGCAAACATCCTTTTCCAAGCTGGTTTTAAGCAAAGAGAGAATGCGTTTGCTCATTAACTATGAAGGCCAAGGTGGTGGGCCAAGCCCAGCTAAATACAGAGTTCCAATGCTGTCAATGTTGTCTCTCTCTCTTTATGTCTCTGGCTCTCTTGCCTCTGCTCTGCTTCCTTCTCAGACTTTCTCCAGGTGGCAGCAAGATGGTTGTTGACAATTCCACCTCATATTCCAACAGCTTGGCAAACTGAGTAGACAGAATGAGTCCTTCAACAATTGTTCTGGCAGAAAATTTCTGAATCTGATTTGGGTGATTTTCCCATTTCTGAACCAATTGTTGTCACCAGGAAAAAATGATATTTTAATTGGCCAGGTCTCTGAAATCAGGGACATTTTATTAGATACCAAGGATTCAAAGCTCAATAAGATATGATCTTTGATCTCTCAGTTAGCAAAGTATTTACAGGGCACAATGAATTACAAAGGAAGGTATGGTTAGTTCTACTCAGTAATCAGAGAGAAGACCACAGTATGTTTCCTATGTTTGGGTACTTCTTTCGTATCCTTGCTTATGCTGTGCTACTTTGCTACATGGATTACTAAGAAAACAGGCAACGCACAAGGACACTTTGACAAAAGAATCTTTACAGCCACAGAAAAATACAAAATCACTACACTCCATAAACTACATGACTATAAGGGAAAAGTAAAAGTAGCATTGACCCATCTCTGTCTTCACTCTTCAGATACAGTATACTTAAATAATGTGGGTTTTTTTTAATACTCCCTGATGTTATTTTTGTTTGTGCTATATCTCACATATGACATAGTCAACTACTTGAAAGCAGAAATAGACTGTTTTTTTTATCTTTACATTCCCCTCAGTCTTGACAGAGTGCCTTACCCATATTAGGAGCTGAGTAAATTATTTGTTGAATGTATGAATGAGTGGATAGCTAGTTATATATGGTATGTGAGGTATCCTTCTAAGTGCTTTACCTATATTTACTCATGGTATCTTCCCAGCAATCCTATGAAGTAGATTCTACTTATTCTTCATTCTACAAATGAGGAAAGTAATACCCAGAGAGGCTGTTACCTACCAAAGAGCCTGTAGGTAAGAACTGGATGGCAAACCCAGGCAACCTGGTTTTAGACTGCTCTAGCTGCTGTCTTAGTTTTGAAAAACAAAGTTACTGAAATACTTCATTAAAGAATAGGAGACAGAAAGAGAAAGCATGAATGTTGTACATTTTAACAGCAACAGCAACTGGTCACCTACGAAGGAAACAGAAAGATTACACTTAGCTTAGAATTTGTCAAAGCATGAAGGTGTTATCCATTAACTGGATGAGTCAAATGATGATGCAAGGGAAAACCTTCAACCGTGAGTGAAAGCAGTCATCTGAGTGGCTGTTAGTATTGTCTGAGGGCTGAGAAATGATTCCCTTTTGTTCTTAGGTAGACATGCAGAAAACAAACAAAATGAAGTGACAGTTTGTTTCCCCTCTTGGTGATGCAAAGAAACCACATTGTGAGCTCGGTAGACAGCAAATTATTTGACTCGTACAATAAAGTTTAATCAACCTGGCTGTTGTAGAGGAAACTCAAGACTTTAACAATAGCAACGAGAACAACAGCAGCAACAGCAGGTAAGCACAGGACTGACCTCCCTTAGTTACAGCAATCTAGATTCTCGCAACTGTGGATGGAGTGATTCTGACTGTTTACCTCTTTGATCTGTGATGATCACTGTTATCTTTACTCTTTGAATAACTTGGCTCAAATCTAGTCCGTAGTCGTGGATGGCTCCAGGAAAAATTGTCATTTGAATAGTTTCTTGGTGCTACCTCTTTAAACTCTTTTTCTTTGAGTATTGCCTTAGTATACTCTTGTCTCCAAGTAACTTTAGTATAAACAGTAATAAAATAATTTTAATCACATTAGAAGAAGTTTAGAGGTAGGGCAATTTTCTGAGTTGCCAATTAGCTCACAATGTTATCAGATCTAGTTTTTTTTTTTTAATCTACTGTAGGCACTTTATTTTTTTCAAATTTTTATTCAATTCTAGTTCGTGAACATATAGTGTAACGCTGGTTTCAGGAGTAGAATTTAGTGATTCATTACTTACTACAACACCCAGGGCTCATCACAAATGCTGTCCTTAATACCCGTCACCTATCTAGCCCATCTCCCACCCAACTCCTTCCAGCAACCCTCAGTTTGTTTTCTATGGTTAAGAGTTTCTTATGGTTTGCTTCCCTTTCTTTTTCCCCCCCTTCTCCTATGTTCATCTTTGTTTGTTTGTTTATTTGTTTGTTTTTATCTGTTTGTTCAGATAGTCACATGTTAGTTAGCTTCTCAGGCTGATTCTCCTCTTGGTCACAGAATGGCTGCCAGTTAGCAACTGCCATCCTTATTCATGCAGAATGGTTGAAAGAGCCTGGCTATCTGTGACAACATCTTGAGAAATTGAAAGAATGTATTATATGGAAATAAATTACTACAGGCCACAAAGTCCTTGATTCAATAATGAGCACAATTACAGTTAAATTCATGAATCATAATTGCAAAGCTACCTAACTAAAAACTTTAGTGAAGAAGCTGCTGACGCAAGATTTTAGAAAATAAAAAGCACTGGACCAGGCATTAGTCTTTTCCTCTGGAGATAGGGGCAGACAGAGCTAATGTTGGGAAAAATATACATAACTGCTGCCATAACATTTACATTTTACATATAGTTAACCTGTGTATAGTCATAAAAACATTTTGGTCTACTTGTGAATGAGTGGAGTTTTCCTGTGATATTCAAGGTTTACTTTAAAGCAATCTTCTAAATAGTGATTTGAGTCTTCGAGGCATTATTTAGAACGTTGTTCAATTTGTTGTAGAGAATTGTGTTTGTTTTTTTCACATCATAAACACTTTGTTAGTTGAGATTAACTTTGCTCACCAGTCTGGTGTCACATAAATGATGACCACACAGCCCCTAGCGGCAAGTCAGTAGGTGAGGGTTGAACATTTTCTTAGTGAGTCGGGAACATATTTTGAAAGCATTTCTTCTCACGTAATGGAATGCATAACCAGCAATTAAAATAAGTGACTTTTACAGATTTGTTTAAAAACACAATGCAAGATCTTGTTTTTTCCATACCTAGAAAACTTCAGCACATCTCCTGTCACGTAGTTTACCTATACACCCACATGCACATATGCTCCACACAGTTTTATTGGATGAGGTACAAAGCTGTTATGTTTTACCTATCTGCTGTTATTTTGGTTTCCAAAATCTTGAATTAAATGAGATTGCTTTTACCTCTCAGAGCCATGTTAAATGTTAGAGATCGTATAAGAAATGATGGTTGCTACATTCAGGGACATTACCATCTATTTCAGAAATAGATGAGCAATGGATACAATTGTAAAACTGTGAATAACCAATCCCACATTCTGTGCTAGAGATTTCAAGTGCCACAGGGAACACTCCAATAAAGGAGTTGTGCCCAATGCAATCTAGTGTCTCATTGTCTCTGAAACTCTCTCCGGTCCACAAAGCTCAATAAAGGCCCAAAATGCAAATAACTAATCATGGGTATTTGGCATTAGCACCTGGATTCACAAATAAGCAAAGGGACTTTTAAAATTGAATGCTGTATGTTCAACTAGGCTAATGTAAAATAACAATGATTAGATTAAAATCCAAACAGTGGAAAAAGACATTCTGTCAACTCATTCTGAAGATATTAGTGTTCCTCAGGCAGAATTGTGGGTTTTATAAAATAAATATTATAAAATATACAAAACCTAAATATAAACTAAATAAAAAATTTGATATTCCATATTCTTTATAATTTTGATTCTATATCAGTTTATGTCTGTGATGTCTTTTTTTTAGGAAAAAAAAGAAAAAGATTATACTTTTAAGAGGGAAAAATCCTTTAGCTCAGAGAGTCATATACAAGACTGTCAATCAATGGTGTCGGTTGCTATTGAAGATCAATAAGAAACAGAACACATAGTCCTTGCTCTCAAAAGTTTATAATCTAATGAGGGAGAAAACAATGAGGCATGTGAACTCAGAGGAGAGCAGTAAAACAGCAAATCATACCTTCCTGTGAAAAATTTTACTAATTCCAACATGGTTTTTTTGTTGTTTTAATCGGAAGTAATTCTGCCATGATTTGCTTTACTTGCCTAATTATAGACATAGGCTACACCAAGATCAAGATACACGTTCAGGACACAAGATCAGGATAGGATACACCAAGATCCTGATCAAGATCAAGATATTCTTGAGCCTGGGGAGTATTTAATTTAATAGTTATTTTCTAATATTTCTTTCCTCTCCTGAGTTTAAAAATTAATCCCACACCTAGCAGTTAGGGAAACTTTAGAAGTCTTTCTGTTGAAACTTCAGAGGAAATTCTTTAGAATATTTTATATGTACTCGGCTTTCAGGATCCTCTTGGCTCAATTCTTGCTCCTACTGTGAACAAAGGTCAAATATAACTACTGTAAACTTTTCATTAGGGTTCATCCTTTGACATTTTAAATGTTTCTGTGAAGAGGTCTTGAAAGGCCTCAAAGGTTAGATATCCTAGACCCTGCTACAGTCCCCCCAAAACTTTGAGTTGGCTTAAAAACTAAAGGAAAGGAGAAAAGGAGAAATAAGGGAAGTAGACAAGCAGGAATAGGACGAGTGCTTTTTGAGGGGAAAAGGTCTGTTTTTGTTTTGTTTCATTTTAAGACGAGGGTAGGAGACAAAAAGCCATTGGCTCTCCTGATGGCGGTGAAAATGGCGAACGCCTGGCTGTTCCTCCTGTGCTCTAACCACCACACCGCCATGTCCTGCTTAGTTTTCAGAAATGCATTTTATTGATCCTACACTTGTTTGATATACAAAATGAATTTAATAAACTTGGGACACATATAAAAATAAAACATGATTTATCAGTCAAAAGAATTTCCTGACCAAGGGCACACTGCATTACCTTAGGAATACACCCCAAACCACAGCATTTCTCTAATGGCGCCTTTTAAAAATTCCTGACCTCCCACCACTTCTGTTCTCACAGATTTTTCCTGTTTTAACAGTACTCTCATCCCATCAAACGGCTTCAGCGGTGTTATTTATTTGGGTAAAAATAACAGGAGTGGAGATGAGGGACTCATCAATTCCAACTTAGACAGAAAAATGACTGAAATTATCTGGTTGTGGAATCACTTTCTTTTTCACTTCATAAAACATCCCAAACATTCATCACATATCAACTTTCTGAGTGCATTTCAACATGACCATGTGTTTGTCAGTTCAAATAATTTGCACAGCCCTGTCTCTGTCTGAAGCAGCTGATGGAGCCTTCGGTTTCACTTCACTCCTGGTCTTCAAGCTCTCGCACAAGAAGCGGGGCTTCCCCACAAGTTCCTGACCCATCTCCGGCTGTCCATTCCCCTGTTCTTCAGGTCAGGGCCCTGGGAGAGTTGCTGCTCTGAGGGAAAGGAACCGGGGCCCAGGTGCCCGGTGATAGGTATTGGGTACACTGGAAATGTACTTCCAGACTGGTCTGAGAGCACCTTTGAAGGGGAAAATCTGAACCAGACAGGTAACTGGACAGAATGGGAAAAGCACTGGTCTGGGAGTGACCTCAGTGATCTGAGCAATTACTTAGCATCTCTGACTCTCAATCTTCTCCCCTTATGAAAAGCAGCAACACAATGAGAGCCCACAGTCCTCAATTCCCATCCTGTTTACCTCACTGATATATTATGGTGATCAAATTTCATTGTGTATAGCAAAATCTTTTTATTTATTTTTTATTTTTTTATGTTTATTTATTTTTGAGAGGCGGGGGGAGGACCAGAGAGAGAGAATCCCAATCAGGCTCTGAGATGTCAGCAAAAAGCCTGCCTTGGGGCTTGATCTCAGGAACCATTTAATCACGATGTGAGTCGAAATCAAGAGTCTTATGCTTAACTGACTGAACCGCCCCGCCTGCCTGTGACAAAATCTTTTCAGACTCTTAGGCATATCACAAATCATCAGCTCTCATTAACATAGATACCCTGAACACTGTTAAGCATTTTGCCCCAGGACTGTGGCCACGGAGGTAGTTTCCTTGAGTTCAGTTACGTGGTTCCCTTCCTTCCCCCACTTTACCCTATAGCAGCCACATGCAAAGGTAGCACGTGATACCTGTGGATATCTATGCTAAGAAGGCTGTTACCTACCACCCCACGACACATTTCCTAATTTAAAGAAAAACTCATTTGTTAACATTTCCTTCTTTCTTCATCCTTTCATCTGTGAGAGTTATTATGACCATTCAGATCCTGGTGGTGTAAAAAGTCATCCCAAGGTGTTTCTCTTGCAGGAAAAGAATCAAGACATCTGTGGATGACGCACTAAGGTAGTCACTGGCAACCTCCCTTCCATTTCTGGGTTGGCTCATTGTTTACCTAATTGCCAGTAATAATATTTCATTGTGTAAAGAATGTTGGCACCAGGGGCCCAGGTTCCAGTTTATTGATGGCTCAGAGTTTATGAATTGATGCCCTCAGCAGGTTGCTGCCCTGATGAATGGCAATTACTGCGGCTCCCACAGAGGCAATTGTAGTCAGAGCATTTACTCCTTTCAAATAATTGCCCCTGAGAAGTTGAACAGGTAATTGTAACATCTGAAAACCATGCTTTTGGCTCCAAATCAAAGAGTATTAATCTCCGTAACAGAGGTGTTTTGGAATGACCCAAAAGAGTTGTTAAAGAATGGTCTCCAGAGTGTTTAATTTTAAGATGAATTGGAGAAACCTTAGCAAGACCCCCCCCCCCTAAAGAAAATTAAAACGTTGTAAAGACACCCAGATTGTTGTTAGAGGTGCCCACCTTTTTGAAGTTGCGATTCTCTGTAGTGATTGGTTTGCTTTGGACTTTATGCCTACCATTACTCCTCCTTAAAATTCTTTAAAGCACCTTGCTCCAGCCAGGCTAATCTACCCATTAACCTCTGAAATGTCGTGTTCATTCTCACTCCAGAAAATTTGTTCGTACCATTCTTTAATGCCATTCATTAAATATATGCAACGAAAAAAGGACAAGTTATTTGAAACACCATTTCATTTTATACTATGACATAGGTGGATTTAATGAATTACTGAAGTCCCTTCAATAAAGAGAGCGCTAAAATCTTGAAATCATGCATATGTCTTCTATAGAATTCAAAGATACCTTCTACTCCAGTTATTTTGTTAGAACTTCTAATCTATTTATTTTGGTGCCATGAAAGAAACGGGATGGAGTCACATAATATAGTTTATTTGTATAAATTTCAATTTGGAGGGAACTATTGTACACAATGGGAAAGAAATATAAAGATACTAATCCATAATGGTTTCGGGGTTTGGGGGAGAAAAGAGCATCAAAGAAAATGTAAGTATAGAGTCACACCTATAACTTTGAAACCTTTGTGTGGAATAAAGGTCAGAAATCTTTGAGAGATGACACTGGAGGAAAGGAAGGAAATAAGAAAAAAAAAAGATCCAAAATATACAAAAGTGTAGAAAAATCATAAACTAGTTTTAAATTCTGGAAACCGTGATGTTTAAACATTTATTCTTCTCAAATTGTTGGCAGTAAATCCAGTGTGCTGAAAACAGCCAGGTATGTCTCCTTCAAGGCAATCTGCCCGTCATGATTCAAAGTGCCAGGGATTTAAAAAGTGTCTTAGCATCCTCACATTTCAGACTAGTAAGTAACGTCAGAAGGAATGATTAGAAGACTTCAGACTAAAATATGAGTTGGTTCAGAAACATGCAACCATTAGAATAAAAGCTATAAAAAATGATCATGGAAGTAAATATGGGATAACATGAACATGGGTAAACTCAAATATGAAGTAATTCTACAAACACACACACGCGCGCGCGCACAACTAGAATAATCTAAAGGATACCAAAATAAAGATATACTTACTCATGCAACCGTAGACATAAATTTCCTTAATCTTGATTTACCTTAAGACTTCAATACTCAAGAGTTTCCATCTTATATAATCACGACCTTGTTCTGCTAATTGGATTATTGGAACTGAGAGTTTTATAGGCACATAGAACAGACATGAATTTTAGAGACCATGTATTCCAGACGGCTGCCTTGAGGCAGATAAATATCTGAACCAAGGATGACAGATAGGTTTTAACTTAGAAACGAATTCCAATCCATTTGTGGTTGGCTGACTAGAGCAATGCATTTAGGTGAATTCTGAGGTTGAGTTTAGCTCCAACAAGAGGAATATGGAGTCTGATTGATAATGTAGGGTCTAAAGTGCTCAGGTCCAGGAATAAGAGTCCAGAACACATGTTGGGATGGAGGCTGGGCTTACTGCCATACATTTGTTCTTCACAGTCTAAACACTATTTAGGTACAAAGAAGGTAGCATAGAGTATAGACAGTCAATAAGTATTCTAGGGTGTAATTACATAGCACAGAAATATTTAACCTGCATTTTTTTTTTTTACCAAAATTATCCTGGATATATGAGGGGATTTTTTAATTTGCTTCTAGATGTTCTAGATGCCAAGGAAATCTAAAAGGTTTCATGCCATAAGTTCCTTGCCCTTTATTCCTTAAGGTTTGGGAGTTCAAAAGAAAGGGGGAGTGCAGAGAGTGAGAGATATGCTCTTTAAGTGCATGGTGTCTCATGTCAGTGGCTGTTCTTTACCTCGTGCTCTTGTCATTCAGGTGACTATAATCACCTAAGGCCTCTGCTTGGTTCATAAGTTTTTTCACAGCTAACTCTACCTAATGCTTGGTTAAGCCATGCACCCACAAATGGTAATTATAGTCATTAATCCTAACTGCAAACTATTTATAACTAATGATCACACATCATAATAAGAATTCTTCACACGAAAGATGTGTCCAGTTCATTTTGTGGTATGTTTTATAGTATCACAACAATGAACTCTGTTGTTTCCAGCCCCTCTTTCATAGAGGCTCATCTCTTTGGCGTGGTCTTCTGACCCAATTTAAAGCAACCAGAGGACACTGAAGTGCTCCATTGAGTCTACTGACCTTGAACTATTCTCATTCTCTTCCAATGGCCTGTTCACTCCTTTTCTGTGTCCTTTCTTTTCCTTTCGCCTCCACCCTAATGCTTCTGTTCATAAATTTAGCAAACATTCAGTGGTAATTACCATTAACTAGTTCAAGTGCCAGAGACTGCAGTCGGAATGTTTTTATACTTTCTTTTGGTTCTTCACAGCAGTCCAAAGAATTCAACATTACTATCCCTACTGCATGGTTGTGGAGATTGAGAAACAGAGATGTCAATTTATTCAACATCACACAGTGAGGGAACACCCACATTGGGATTGGTGTTTAGCAATCCTCTTCCCAGTAATCCTCTTTCACTTACAAATCACTGCTTAATATTGTGACATTTACATGGGGCACCTGGGTGGCTCAGTAGGTTGGGCGTCCCACTCTTGATTTTGGCTCAGGTCATGATCTCACAGTTCGTGGGATGGAGTCGTCATCAAGGCTCTGTGCTGAAAGTAGGGAGTCTGCATGGGCTTCTCTCTCCCTCTCTCTCTGCCCCTCTCCTGCTTGTATTCTCTCTCTCTCTCAAAATAAATAAACTTAAAAAAATAGCATAACATCTACAAGGCACACAAGACATTCTCCAAACTTTTATGGAACTTAAAAATTAGAAAAATACCTACTCCGTTATCTATTTGTTTCATGTCCTGTATCTACCCAATGAATATATATTCATCCTGTTCCTGGTTACCAGTGCTAATGCCTGGTCCTGACTTTGTTACCTCATGATTAATATAAAAGCCTTTTCACTAACACTCTAAACTATGTTGTTCTTATATGTAATTTGTTTGCAGATTTTCTTTTGCTCAAAAACCGGGGCTACTATTTCACCTGGTTTATCAGGAATTACTTAAGTAGGCTTAACGACAACTATGGAATTTACAGTTTATTGCATGTATTATGGATTTTTTTTATATCACATCCATTCATTTGGTAAGTAATCCTTGAGTGGGCAACCCTTATTAGGCTCTGTCAAAGATATAAAGTAGAATCTTTTTTGGAGAAAAAAAAGAGAAGAGAGAACCTTTGGAACTCTTGGAGAGCTCTTGGAGAAAAGAGAGAAACTTAGTCCCAGACACCAAGAGCTACAAAGCAGAATATGACATAGTCTTACAGTAAGAAAGGTGCAGATTCATGAAAGAAAACAACTGGATCAATCAGAAATCATGAAAGAATAGGCAGTGTCTAAAGTAGACCTTGAGGGAATACATTGCTGGCTTTGGAAATGATAGAAGAGGCTGAGAACACGTTTGTAAAGACATGGCCATTGGAGCTACCTGCGGTGTTGGGGGTGCCATGTAGGCCACGTGCCTGGAGTTGCTGGGGCACAGATTGCCTTCTGCTCTGACCACTGAGTCATGCTGGGTGGAGGCCAATGTTGCTGTTCGGCTTTGTAACACTCTTCATCTACCAAACTCTGCTTGTTTAGTTTCTGGGGCTCCCTCCAAATTTTTTTTTTCTCTCTCTCCTTTTTTTTTTTTTTTTCTTTTAAACCCTCCCTAAGGTCTTTTCCATACTCTGAAGAGTTTAATTCTATTTGGTTTCATCAAGGTTGCTATCATTTCTGTGTGCCCATTGTCTTCCCAATTGGATTACAGTCTCTTCAAGGTCAGGAACGGATTCTTTCTAATTGCACATAAAACAGAGCCTAAGGCTGAGCCTACAGCAGGCAGTCAGTAAACATTGGATCATTTATTGGGTCTTTGATTATGAATAAATGAAACTGTCCACGGACAATGTGGTTAAAAAATGTTAAATGAATGTTTCAGATTTACCCCAAATTGTTAGCTGTAGAAAAAACTAACATCAATTTAAGAAAGGAGATGATCTTTCTTAAAAAATTCTTGGTACACCCTATCTCTGTTAAAGATATTTCTCCAATCAAAGGCACTCATGTTGGATGCATATTGTGGTATGTATCTGGCTTTGAAGATTTAGCTTAAGAAAATAGGGGAAAAACTTAATCATTTCATCTTTAAAGCAACATTTTCGATTTTATGTTGAAATGATTCATACCTCATTACCCAATTAGACTGAGTAATATGCTTTCTAACCAGAATTATTTCCACAAATATAAAGAAGTCTATTTTATCTTTCCCCATTGAAATTCAACTTCATTTATTAATGCAGAATTATCACCAGATTAAAATTTAGAATCTAAAACTGCTGGTAATTTACACAAATTATTTTATTGCAATCTGCCTATGGGATCACCTTGGCAGAATTAAACTCAACCAGTTAAAAGAATAACTTATGTAAGAACTGTCAGAAAAGATGAGAACCGAAATTATACACATGCAACATGAACATATAGTGTCCGAGCTGATTCAGCCACTGGAAAGTTTCATGAGTCCTGTTATCTGAGAAAATCAAATGAGGAACATTGCATTGTTTCTCTGATTTATACTTAGTCTGATATTGATTGTTGCTGCCTCGTGACTAAGAATGTGCAACTCACCCGGAGAATAATTACCTCTGCTCCCCATCCTAGCAATCTGCTAAATCTTTTTTCATGTGAGAGAAAGTTTTACAAACTACATATTTAGTTTTCAGTTTTTCCTACAGTTATTTATAGTTTCATGGGCATTTTCTGTCTTCCCAATTCAACTGTGACTTCTCTTATGGCAAAAGCTGGCATTTTTCTTTGTATTTCCATTCTCTCTGTCACAGTGTTTTGAACATGGTTTATTAGTTTTTGTAGAAAATAGTACAGGATAAAATATAGCAACCTAACTTATCTTTTAAAATGTATTTCTAATAAAAAGGACAATTGCTGTTGTTTGTTTGTTTGTTTTTAGCTACCAACTAAGTCAAATATCTCAAAGCACTGTCTATGTAGAAATGTGACCCAGGAGAAGATAAAACTATCGTACAATGGCACAAATTCTAGATCATACTAAAAGTGCCTGCTACAGAACACACATTGTTCAGTTGTTGAAAATATACTTCCAGCTGTTTGGATGTATGTTGGATGTATGCTGTTGGATGTATGCCTGGATAAAAAATGCTCAGTGAGTTGGGGAATACTTGTTGCAGTGGAAGAACACTGCCTTTGGTTAAATAAGTCGGGTTTTATTGCTTGAGAACTATACATATATACTCTAAATTTTTTGGTAGAGTGCTGTTTCCATGGCGTAGCCACATGGATTGGATTAGAAGTGTGATACCCCCTCAGAATTCTGCCCAAAACACAGTTAACCTTGAGCTAAAGCAATTTTGCTGAACCATTGATTGAGGGCTCCTGGCACTGTTCTTGTATACCTTCCCCTTGACCTTGCAATTTTGAGGAAATTGACTTTGCCCTCAAACTCTATTCTGGAACATTCATATTAATAGGACTATGTGTTTTTCTCACACTGTCTGGTTGCCACATTTAGTAGAAATTAATTAAATATACACAAAATTACAGGTAGTCATAAGTGCCTTAAAATGTACTTCAAGATGATACTAAATATACATACAAACAATTTAACTTTTACATCACAAACCTAGTGCAAAATAGAGCACGTCTTTTTGAGAAATACTTCTTAGACATTTTAATAAAAGAGTATATTTTACATATAGAATTATGAACTTAACTTTATGTCATGATGAGGACAACTCATTAAGGAAATGATATAAGAATTAGATATTAAAGAATAAGCAGGATTTTTTCCAGGTTGGGGGGACAGTTCAGGCACAGGGATGTGCATGAGCAAAATGAGCCAACGTTTGGAGTGAAAACTTAAAAGTTAAAAGGATTCTATTATTTACATCGTATAATTACAGCCTAAGAGTTGATGGAAAACAATGGTGAGTAAAAAGTGGTCCCCACCATTATACTCTAGTAGAAAAAGCAATTTAAATAACTCAGTTATAAAACATTAAAATGGTATGAGCGAGCAGTCATCTAACAAGGGTGAAAATATTGTGGGACTGTAAAGAAAGGAGAAAATAGGGTAATGATACAGGAAGGGTTATCAGATAAGATGGAATTTGAACTAGCCCTTTAAAAATGAGTAAGAATGTGAAAGGTCAATCCAGGGAAAATTCCAGGCCATTTCTGGGAAAGGAGAGTGCAAGAGTGAACTGAAGCACACAGACATTGTTCATAGACCAGTGCAGATGCCATTGTGACAAGAAAGTGGGGCCTTTTGGTGGCAAGGTGGGGATAGCGGGGGCAATGTTAGCAAAACCTGAATGGGATTTTGAAGTTGAGTGGCAGAATTGTTTGAAGTTTTGGCAGAAGACCTTTGCCACTGGAATGAAGAGAGTGTGTCATGATTTGATTTTTGTCTTGAGTTCAACAAAGCCAAACTTACAGTTGGGAAAGTCATCCACGAAGAATGATTATCTCTGTAGGAAGGATACAGAGAAATCATTGTGTTTAATGTGAGGCGATATGGGTGAAGGTAAAGCTTGGGAAAGTCTTTCATACATGGAGAGGGAAGAAGTAGAGAAACAGAAGATTAAGAAAATGATTGCAAAGAGACAGGAAGGAGTATCTTGTACACCAAATTTTCATTCTTTGAAAACACATTCAGGGAATTTGGGGCTCTTTGGGCTGCTGGACTTCAGCAAAGACCTGGCATATACGCTAAGCACTCATTGAAATGTTGGGATGATGTAGAATCCTCTACTCTCCTCTTTTTTATTCTCGCCTCACCATGTCATCATCCAACCCAAAGTTCATGCAGTCTATGAATTTATGATGTCACCCTCTACAAACTCCCCATACATAATTTTGTAACAAACCATAAGGGATAATTCTGTGTAACAGCTGTTCAAACATGTCTGAATAGCCTGTTCTTGTCAATATGAAGGGCAGGACATGACTAGAATGACATTCTTAATAGTCCTAAAAGAGATTTATTTCATTAAAAAAAAATTGTTTTAAAGTTTATTTTGAGAGAGAAAGAGAGACTGTGAGTGGGGGAGGGGCAGAGAAAGAGAGGGAGAGAAAGAATCCCAAGCAGGCTCCATGCTATATCAGTGCAGAGCCTGATGTGGGGCTCAATCTCACAAATGGTGAGATCATGACCTGAGCCGAAATTGAGAGTTGGATGCTTAACTGACTCAGCCACCAAGGTGCCCCAAGATTTCTTTTATATACACAAAAAGTGTTGATCTAAAATCTATTTTTTAGGGTACTTTAATCCCAAGCTAGTATTTTAAAACCCCATTATGTAAAGTCTTTTCTAGATATTTGCCCTTTTATTGACATATTCTTTTATTCTTCTTATTAATTATTATACAATTTGCATTTTCATTTTTAACACTAATAATTAATGCCTGGTTATCAGAGTTATCAGAGTTATCAACTCTGGCTGATCAGTGTTGCTTTATTGTTATTAACTCTATTAATATTTTTAAAAATAATTTTTGCCTTTGTTGATTTCTCCATTGCATGTTTATTTTCTGTTTCATTAATTCCTGCTATAATATTATGATTTCTTCTACTTTCTTTGGCTTTTGCCAAAAGATTTTTAAAAATCTTTTTGAGATGACATGTAGACATTAAGTTTGCAACCTTTCTTCTTGCCTAAGATATGTATTTGAGGGTATATATTTCCTTCGAACCATAGCTTTAGCTGCTGAATTTCACAAGTTTTGATAGTTACAATGTTATTACACTTTGAAAATATCATTCCTTTGGCCTCATTATTGGCCATCAATGTTATTACTGCTAATTTGTAGGGAGTATGTCTCTTTTCACTGGATTATTTTAAGGTATTCTCTTTGTTTTGTTTTGAGGTTTCACTGTGATGGGCCTAAGTGTTGTTTTCTCCATATTTATTCTGTTTGGAATTCACAGCACTTTTGACTCTACTTAGTGACATTTTTGTTAGGATTTAGAAAATTTTCTCTTTTCTTTCTTTCTAGGACTCCAAATACAGCTATGGTAATTCCCCCCACCCCCTTCTCCCCTGTTCTCCACCATGTCTTAAATGTCTTTTATGTCATTTTCTGTTTCTGTTTTTTAATACTTTTTTCTCGTCATGCCTTACTCTGGATATAATTTTCTTTTTCTGATAGGTCTTCCAGTTCACTAGTCCCCATCTCAGTTGTGTCTCATTAGATACCAACTTCATTTAAAGTGTTTCTAATTGTAATTATTGTATTTTTCATTTCTGGAATTTATAGTTTATTATTTTTGTCTTTAAATTCTATGCTAAAATCTTCTTATTGTTTAATTTTTTGGCTATATTAATCATGGTTATTTTAGTTTGTATTTGATAACTACTATATCTGAACTTTTTTGAAGTTTGTTCTTGTCTTTTTTTTCCCCCTTATTTTTGGGTCATATGATTTTGTTGACAGTTAAAGTAGGAACAGGTTATTTTAATCCTATTAAATGAGTAGTCATGCTATGGCCAATCTAATTCTAATTTACCCTTATACCTAAAGTGTGGCCCTCTGGGGTGACCTAACAGCCAGAGGTCTTTCCTAGGACTCCTTGTTGGTAATTCCTAACCTCTAATTTTTGCTACCCATCTTTCCAGAATATCTATTCAGCCTCTCCATCTCTTAGCTTCTTCTTGTGATCAGTATATGAGAGAAAATCTTGCATGACATTGGACTCATCTTTTTACCTCTCTGCAGTTCTTTTTTCTGGAAAAAATTTTGAATTTTGTTATTCTTACTACCTTAATAGTTACCCAATTCTTAAACACAGAAGTATCTACTATCTAGGAGCACTTGGGTTGCTCAGTCAGTTGAGCGTCCAACTCTTGATTTGGGCTCAGGGCATGATCTTGCAGTTTGTGGGATTGAGCCCTGCATCGGGTTCTATGCTGACAGTGTAAAGTCTGCTTGGGGTTGTCTTTCTCCCTCTCTCTGCTTCTCCCATGCTCTCTCTTTCTCTCTCTCTCTCTCTCTCTCTCTCTCTCAAAAAAAGAAAAAAAAATATATATATAGCTTATCATCTATCAACCTAAGTAGAGAAAGAGAGATAGAAAGATATATTTGTGTGTTGCCCAGGTTTTCTTACTATTTTGTGTGAGGGTTCATCTACAATAGCTCACCATTACCAGATTATTAAAATGCCTGATATAAACTCTTAAATATTCAGTTTGTTTAATTTAAAAAGTTTTGTAAAAATAATTTGCAAGAGGTTCTGACATCCAATGCTGAATTTGAAATTTTGTCATAGAATTGTTTGCTAAAAAAAGAAGTCAAAAAAGAAAGTGAGGGAGAAGAGAAGACAAAGAATTTTGCCAGAGAAAAAGTGGGGGCAGACAAAGGAAGAAGAAGAAAAAGAGGAGATACTATGGCAGAGTTTAGGCAACAGATCGTTACAGGTCTCCAGATAGGTTTCATTTTGAGGCTGCGTTTCTTTTTGTTTGTTTTTTGTTTTGTTTTGCTTACATTATTTTTTGTCCCTGTCACTTGTTGTCACTTCAATCAACCCATCTGGTAAGTTCTTGGTCAACCTGGTCACTGGATACAACCCACTGTCCTTCATACAGACTCTTTGTTGGTCTATAGATCTAGAGCATATATTACCAGCACTTTTTGTACACACTCCAGCTGGAATTGGAAGTAAATGCTCTCATTTTTTTCCTTCTCCACCTTTGACCCTCCTTCAAGACTTTCTTGGTGTTCCTGGCCATCTGCCTGACGTCCAGAGTTGCCTGCATTCTGACAAGACAGAATGGCTCACCTAGCTTCAGAACAACATCAGAGGTGCCAACACAAAGTAGACCAGATACACTGTCCAAAATACCCCTCCATGGTTATTCCAAACCGGGACTAAGCCAGGAGGTGTTCCAAAAATATATCACTATATTTTGGCCTGAGTGTCACTTCCCCACTTGGCAAGCTAGGGCTAGAGAAATTGGAACAGAGATTTCCTGTTAGCCTGTCTTGTATTCTCTCCTCTCAGATATACGTCTTTGACTTGTCCCATCTCCAATGACACAGTTGCCCCAGCTTTTATAATTATTTGTACATATCAGAAAGGAGCAGAAGCTGTACATTTTGTCTCCAACCTTCTCCAAAATAATTTCAACCAAACTGTTCTCTTCACACTAAAATGTTTTTAAGTGAATAAATGACCAACTGAATGAATATTTGTTATACATTTCTTCTTTTATTTTGTGGTTCACACAGTTTCCTAACTATATGTTGTTGTTGCTTGTTGTTTGTTCATTTGTTTGTTTGTTTTGGCCTGGTGCAATTGTACCCTTCCTTTGGGGGTTATCTCAAATTTCAAATCTCAAAGCCTCTGCTCACTCTCCCAGTCTTTCAATGTTCTTTGAAAATCAACTATGAAAGCAGTTACTTTTTTATTATTCATTGTGATTAATCAAAAAACCTTTAATTAGTGCCAAACCATTTTATGTAAAAATACCTCACCTCCAGAAATAGATGGGAATCTCCTTTGGAGTAGGAAAAACATCCTCCCCTTATAGTACCTATGTTGGCCTCATGTCTCTAATTTACAAAGGATTATCATCTATTTAATACTGTCTTTCTTATCCTCAAAGACCAGAGTAGGGCAAAATAGTAGCCTTCTTTCAATTTTTAAAATGATGAAATAGAACTACAGAGAGAATAAGTGATTTCCTCAAGGTCATATCCTTGATAAATGAAGAAGCCAGGATGGAAGTAAATATTCTTACTCCAAAGCCAGTGACCTTTCTACTGTCGCATACACTTTCCCACTTTTTAAAAGCCCCTTCAGCCTCCAACAAAGTCTTTCATGGGTTATAAGGGCTTAACAAAGAATGAATGGATAAATGAATAGATGTATGTTTTTTTTTCAACTCATCATTCATATACTTATTTAGAAATATACCCAGTTGATATTTGCTTCAGAGTAAAAGAAGAATTCCTCTGAGAGGATGGAATCCATATATAAAGACATGGCCATTAATTGTTGAATGCATACATAAAGATATGAACATTAATCATTGTAGGAAATAACCGGCAACAACTAAAAGTCTCAGTGCAAAAGATGGATTTCCATGCTGTTATATCAATATTTCTAAGTTTTCAATCAGACTGTTCACAGACTTGGGTAAATGGGCTCATTTACAAACAGACCACATTCTGATCTTGTACCTTATTCTCATCTTATTTGGATACACAGGCCCTGCCTTGTGCATGGGCGCACTTGTAGACATCCGGAACACATTCAGAAAAAGTAGTCAAACTGATACAGCATGATCATCTTCCCTGACCCAGCTTTCTTAGAGATGCTTTGAGGAAATTTGAGTAAGTTCATACTGCACGAAAAGAAAAAAAAAAAAAAACAAAACTTGTTTTTGCAAGCTGAGACCACATCTTCCAGGAACTGGCTTCTCCAGTTCCTGGAAGGTTTTGAAAAATGTTAGACTATCTGTAAGTTGCCTTTCTGACATGTTGGTAGCGATTGCAAAGCATTATCACCACCACTAATTTACTTTTCTGACAAAGAAAGAGTGTACTTAAAAAAGTGGAAAAAGAGAAAAAAAATCCTAATGATAGGTTCTTGAACGTTATCAGCATTACTGTAAATTAGCTTTTGTGCTAAAACAGCCCGTTTGGTGCCAGGAACAATTCTAAAGCTTTACAATACAAAACGGTGAGGTTTTAACGCAATGTCGTCTAGACAGAACTTGTGTGACGATACAATCAAATCATTATTGCAAAGTTAAGACAAAATAAAAGATGCAAAATTACTTTTAATTATTTCTTGGTGCCAAACCCTGCCGCGCTACACTAAGCTATTTTTCACTGTTATTTCTTCCGTCCCAGAGGATTTTTCAAGTAACTACCCTGGCCACGGGCAGCGATTTAAAATAGTAGGGTTGAGGCTGCAGTTTTCCTTGTGCCCAGATTCAGATTGGCCATCAACGCTTCAGCTTGGCTCTGCCACTGCCACTTCTTCACTATACCTGTGTTGGGGAATTTAGACCCACAACCGTGCCAAGACCGGGGCCAATTGTTTCATAAGTTGGCAGGCTGGAGCTCTGCTGCAAGTCAGGACAGTGTCCTAGCAACCAAGTGACTCACCTCTTAAATTATCTCATTATTCTCTTACCCTAAATTGGGAGAAAGCTCATAATTTCCTTCCAATACATTTTCCTGCCACAATGTAGTTTCTCTTTTAATTACACTCAGGAAAAGAGGCTTTCATTGTGGTGGTGGCTTTCTTTTCCTTACCAGTTAGGGCCTTTTAAAATAGAATACATTCTTCAATGAATATATATGTATATATACATACACACACGCACACACACACACATACACATATGAATTAAAACTTCATCTGTTGCTTCCTTTAATCTCTATTTTTTAAAAAATATACATTTTTGTGTTAGTTTAGGACCAGGTCCAACTTCCAATCCCCAATTTAGATTACATGCTCTGAAACTAACTCCAAACATTTACTGAGTTTGAAGGTCACAGTGCTATTGATTGATTTCTACTTATAATGTATGTTGTCCTAACATGAGTTGTGCTTTTTTCTATAACTTTGGGCTAAGTCCAAAAATGCAAGGATCAAAGCATCTGGACTTGTTGCTTTCATGTTTGGCATATAAAGGGGCTGGCAGTCACCAATGTGGTCTTGGCTGGGCCCTGCTTGTTTTCATTCTCTGATGTGAAACAGTTGGGAATCACAGACCCTCCAACAACTAGAGTGGACTCAATAAAAATTGGCTTAATAATCTGCCAAGCATTTGGAAGTGCCAGTCTCCACAGTTTTTCAGCAGTTATTGGCCATGACATGCTTCTTTCTTTCTTTTCTTTTTTTTAGGGAAAGAATTTGCTGTGAAATTAGTTTTGAGATCAACATTTGAAATAGGTAAACTATTCATCTCAGTAAACTGACTTTATCTTCTTTGATCTCATTTAGTTCATTATTTTGCATGTTCTGTTCTTCTGATGTGATGGTTTCGTTTATCCATGTATTTGTCTGTTTCTTGTGAAAATCAAACATGAAATACAACAAAAAATGGAGAGGGCTTAAACATTTGACCATTCTGTCTAAAGTTCACTGATTTAAGAAAGTTACCTAGTCATCTTAAAGTTTCCGGTTACTTAGATGTAAAACATCCATATTCAATAATTGAAATTTGATTCCAGTGAAAAAAATTGAACGTATTTATAAAGCACTATCAAAATGTGAGCATTTATTTTGATTATGGTGAGGAATTTTCCAAATGGACTTTTTTTTTAACCTAAACTCCAGGGAAATGCTATTCTTTACATTGAATTTTATTGCTGTGAGCATATTTAAAAAGGTGGTATTGTTAGCTAAGGCTTATAAATATTTTCATTATTTACAAGTTTCATTGGTTTTCAATATAGTTTTTAAATTATCACCACTTTTACCTTTCTTTACCACTTTGTTTTCCATCAAAAAATAGTTTTAGTTAACATACATTTGTTATGAATTGTTAAGATCTTTAAAAGAAGGCTGTGCCAGGGTAAGTTTACTAGCATTGAGGATGGGGTGTAGGAAGCAAAACTGGGAGAGTATCTTAATATTTTTGTAGTTAAATTAGAGTCATAAATTGAATTTGAACTTCTACTCAAGCCTTTGCAATTGGAAAAAAAGAAGCAATAATAAGCTTAAAAATTGGAAAGGAAAAATATTATTATTTGCTAATCATATGCTTATTTAAATATTTTAAGAAAATGAATTAAACAGCTTCACAAGTGATAAATGCACTTATGAAGCTTATAGGGAAAATGTTAATATTCTGAGATCATGCTAGGGTGATACAATGGCATGTTAAAAGATAAAATGGACACTCCCTTTGCAACTCAAAGTGAAATATAGAAGAATAAATTAATGGGGGGGGGCACCTGGGTGTCTCAGTTGGTTAAGCATCTGACTTTGGCTTACGTCAGGATCTTGTGGTTCGTGGGTTCCAGCCCCGTGTCGGGCTCTGTCCTAACAGCCCAGAGCCTGGGGCCTGCTTTGGATTCGGTGTCTCCCTTTCTCTGCCCCTTTCCTACTCATGCCCTGTCTCTCTCTTCCTGTTCTCTCTCAAAAATTAAACATTAAAAAAAAGAAAAAGAATAAATTAATAGGAAATGCATAATATCTATAAAAAGAAAATCATAAGATGCTACTGAGGAAACAAAATAAGATTTAAATAAATGGAAATGTGCATGTTTTCGAATAGGGAGATACAACATCTAAAGATTATTCCTTAATCTATATATTTAATGTTAAATTCATAAGAAAATAATATTTTTTTGGAAGCAGACATATTGTTTCTAAAGTTCGTGTGGAAAAATAAACAAGAGAAGTAGGAACAACTCTGAAAAAATGAAAACAATGAAGGACCACGCCCAATGTTAAACCACATTATAATGTTATAATAATTAAAACAGTGTGATGCTGGTGTATGGCTAGACAGATTGATTAATGGAATTGACCAAAAAGTCCAAAAATAGACTCAAATACAGATATGTAGTTAGTATGTAACGATGGCATTACAAATTAGTAGGCAGAAAGGGTCTATTCAATAACTATGTTAGAGCAACTGAGGAAACACCTGGAAGAAAATGAAGTTGATCCCCATCTCACATGCTACATCAAAATTAATTCCACAATGCATCAAAAATTTAAATCCATAGGAGAATGTTTTTCATGATCTGAGTGGAGAAGGCCTTTACAAGACGATATGAATCTAGACGTCATTAAAAAAAAAAAAGGGACAAATTCAACTGCATAAATTAAAAAGAATTCTGCATAGATTAAGTAAAAAATTAAGAAGCAAAATGCAAATTAAAAGCTAGGAATCTATAAACTGTATAAAAATAAAGGACTAGTTTTTCTCATTATGTGACTATTCCTTCGAATAACTAGATAAAAATGAATGCAATGAAAGTTGTGCAAAGAACAATCAGAGACTGTGGATAAGGGGAAATAATGGCTCTTTAACAAATAAAAAGATTTTCAACCTTCTTTAGAATGACAGAGACCTAGACTATAAAGAGATATACCTTCTACTTTTCAGCTTGGAAAACAAAATCTCAAAGTTTGATATATCACATCAATAAGAATGTAGAAAAATCTGCTTTTTCATGAATTGAAGTCAACAAACTGGAACAGTTTCTATGGCAAGCAATTTGGCAACACCCAAACTTATTCAACATGTGCAACCCTTTGACCAAGCAATTCTGCTTCTAGGAATTTACTGCACAGATACGCATGCTCACACATAGAATGACATTACTCAGCTATTTACTGCAGAACTGTCTTTCATTGGAGCATTAAAGCAACCCAATTGGAATTTAGTGGGAAGCCAGAAATAAATTATACCATATCCACAAAGAAGAATATTATGCTGCTGTTAAAAGAATGAAGTATAAATAAGGAATTTTATTTTTCTAACATAAATGCAGTCTGGTGCTACCACACTGGCACCATAATGCCAGCAAAGATCCAGGCTGCTTCTTTCCTTCTCTCATAAATTTTCACTGTGTGGCTTACCACCTCCTTATTGCAGATGGTTGTTCCCTTTCCTACATCTTACTGACGCTTCAGGCAGAGGGAAGTGGAACTGTACATTCTGCACTCTTCCAAAGAACATTCCCAGAAGCCCTATCGCTTCTACTTCCCTCTCATTGGCCAGGACTGTATCGAATAGCCACTCAAATCTCAAGGCACCTTTGAAATACTGTCTTTTAGGTGAGCACATATTTATCCAGAATATAAAGAACTTCCATTATAAGGAAGGGGAGATTGTTGGGGATTCGGTAAGAAGCATATGTGTGTGCATGTCTGCATGTGCGTGTGTGTTGTCCATATGCACTCACACTCGTGTGCGTGCACACTTATCTATGCAGTGGATATGTGTGAGGAGGAATAGGAAGAAGGTGGTTTTAGTTTCCTCTTAGGAGGAAACCCAAGAATTATAAGTAAGAGTAAAGATTTCCTTTTTACTGGATAATGATTTTCCTTTTACTGTATAATGTTTTATAACTTTTGAATTTTGTACCTCATACATATTATTTATTACAAAAATATTGGAATAAAAAATTAAACTTCCTTTTAAAATGCTTTTCAATAAAAATTCTTCAAAATTTTGAATTCACATAATTTCTTAATCAAATGCTTTAATATTAAAAGTATAATATCTACCATACAATTTGCACCGTTATAAAAATCTATTAACCCCTTCATGGACAGGAAGATTTGGGCTAAAATTTCAGTTTTGTGGGGAGCATGACCCAGAGGAAATTAGTGGTGATTTCTCTAAGCTTCCATTTTCTCATGTACAACGGGAATAAGGTTATTGTTGGAGCATTAAACTAGGTAATGTATGTAATGCATGTAATTTGACATAGTACCAGGAAGAGTAGTTGTTTCATAATTGGTACCTACTATTTCTGTTATTATTGTAATAATTACTGCTCCTGAGAACATTCATGTGAGGCTGTTGATTTTTCCTCTAAATAACATTAAAAGGAATAATATTATGAAGATAATCCAGCTTAGAAATAGTACGGTAACAAGAGCCTATCATAAGGAACAATAGCAAGGGGTGCCTGGGCTCAGTTGGTTGAGCATTCAACTCTTGATATCGGCTCAGGTGGTGATCTCTCAGTTGTGAGATGGAGCGTGGAGCCTGCTGGGGATTCTTTCTTTCCCTCTCTCTCCATGCTGACTCTCTCTCTCAAAATAAACACTAAAAAAATAAGGAACAACAGCTTATCTTATGTCTTAACCACAATCTGAGAGCATCATAGTTTCTAGGAGTTTTATACCACGTGATATGAGCAGTTAAGTCACTAGGCTTATGTAAAATGGGTATTTTCATTATATTCAATACTATTTATGTTACGTTCTGGGCACTGCAACTGAACAATCAGTCTTCAATATGTTCCTGCCAGATTAAAAGGAAGCTGAAATTCCTGGCTCAACTACAAATATGGAACACCCTAACTTTCATTGGCAATTAGTTGCAAAACTGACTTTCCAAAAAGTCAGGATGCGTCAAAATATAGAATAATGGTAGGTCCAAATTCTAAATACCATTATAGGAATATGTCCTATAACTCACATGCAATATATTATGATTGAAAGAAGCCCTTCAGATTTGTAATGATTTTACAAATGAAAGACTAAAGCCATTTATTAAGCAGTTGGCTTTTTTTTGTGATTTTTTTTTCCCACAAAGAAACAAAGATTTCCTATCACCTAAAAAGACATTTTTACCTCTAAAGATAAGAGAAGAAAATCAGCTGACAGGATCAGTGAAACTCAAGCATTTTCCATCACCTCCGCGGCACAGTACTACACCCATTAAATCATGGGGGGAGATGAAACCTTCCATGTCCTGGCTCTTAAAGGTTGCCTGCAAATAGTGGGAACCTTCAGAGTTAAACCTTTGAAAGCCAAGGGTCTGATCTACTGTTACAGTGTGCCTAGTTCAATATTCAACACAGTTGACTATTGCAGGAACTTACTGTTTTTCTTTTTTACTCACATATATATATTCAGCTTGAAGAGTGTCTAAAATTGATTTAATACTGCATGTATAGGACGTTTCAGAAATCTTTGTAAATCAACAATATATTCAAAATTCCCACTTTCTTTGGGAATTGGAAATAGCATTGCTCATACACAGGCAATGCAACTGAAAGAAAGAGATTTGATTTACCCCAAGGCTCTTGAAATGCTGGAGTAACAGCCTTAAAAAATAACCAAATTTTAGTCGGTTGTTTAGAAAGGTTGTCTTTAACTCTTGGCCAAAA
Organism: Panthera uncia; assembly: GCF_023721935.1. Classification (NCBI taxonomy): domain Eukaryota; kingdom Metazoa; phylum Chordata; class Mammalia; order Carnivora; family Felidae; genus Panthera; species Panthera uncia. The sequence goes on from NC_064810.1 coordinate 94,715,275, forward strand.
TATGCAAGTCTTGCAGTTTTCCAAGCCATTAACTGTATCAGTAACACAGATACATGGGGTGGAATGTTGAAACCAACTGGCTGAATACGTTTCTTTGTGTTTTCTTATCCTGTGTCCTTCACCAGCATGGCTGTGTCTTATACATTTCAGTCTTTAAGATGTTCACTGAGCTTCCCCCTTCCTCATCCCAAAGTCACGGGGAGGGTTCTGAAGAGGGAAGGGACCTCTGTAATTCTAATGTGGAACCAGGCTATAAGAAGGAAGCAGCGAAATAATAACCACTGTAAGCCTTACATATTTGTAAGGCTATAGAAACAGCAGTATTTGTATACTCATACTGCTGTTTCTATAGTAAACATTTTGGCATCCATTTCAAATTTTCTATTAAGAATTTTAGGGTTGGAAGCCTTTCTTTCATCATTTCTTCAAAGCTCCAGCACACCTTTAGGTTTTCACAATTTGTACGTATAATCCTTAAAACAAAGAAAGGCACCTCAATGAGGGAGCATGTGTGAGAAATAGGGAGGGGGCTGGGGAGAGAGAAGGGAAGAAAACAATGTTAGGTTATACAACTCTTGTATCCTTAAAGACAGCTTGGAGACATGGAAACCATATGTGAATTTTTAGCTAATAAAATAAAATGCCAAAATGTGGTGGCTAAAGCTATTGCACCCAAAATGTAATTGGACATATGCTCATTTACTTGCTTATAATCAAAACATTAAAAAAAAAAACTGTTTTGAACTGAGGCTAGGTGTAAGTATTGGACTAACTTAATTTATGTAATTATCTCACATGGAAAGAATGCATTTGTGCCATGGTGTTATTATTCCATTAAGAAAAGTAAACAATGTATAAGCTGGAATAGATAATACTTGAACAAAACCAAAAAGTTCCTATTGCCTATGTTGAAAAGAGGAAAAGAACTTATTAATTTCACACTGAAACTATTTTCCAATGAACGTGCTATTTGGCTCATGTGCCTGCTGTAGATTTATCATGTTCACGCAAATGAATGTCAGTCTGTTTAGGTAATCAATGCAAATTTCATTTCGTTAGTCAAAAATAACAGCTTTTACAAGTCTGGTGAAATTGCCAGAATGTCAGACTTTGGTTGCTAAACTCAGTTTATGTACCGCATGGATCTAAATTTCTCATGTGAATTCATTCAAGAATACCAAAATAGTATTGGGTTTCTCTTACCCGAAGGCCCTTTTTAGTTGGTCAATTTATTTATCCTTACATATTTACTTATTCATTTGTTGGTTGGTTAGTTGGTTTATTAAGTACCTAGAAAAAAGGCACAGTTATTAAAAAAAAAAAAAAACATGATTCTGAAACAGATCATATACACCGACATTAGTAAAGGATTCAATATAGTAGAAAAAGCAAAAAATAAATCAGATTTTGAAAAATTTAAACAGTTGTGAGGGATGATACGTTTGACTAAAAAAAAAGAACTACTGACATGTTTTTATTATCTCAGAAAACATTTAAGTAGGAGCTTTAAAGGAGACCAGATGACAGGATTAAAGGGAAAAAATTAAAACTCAAATTTCCTTCCTCAAAGCAAGGTAACATAAGAAAGGAAACACATATGAGATGTATACAGATGTTTGTAAAGCAACTTTTCAATCCATGTAAGAACATAATGTAAACTGAGTTAACAATAGCGCGACTTGGGAGTACACGATGCTCACATACTTCTGCTATGTCCTGTCATAAATGTCTAAATATATGCTTAGCAAAGAATTCACAAACCATCTATCTGTATATAATCACTAACCTACTGGAAATTTATTTGTTTATTTATTTATTTATTTTTGAGAGAGAGAGAGAGAGAGAGATTGAGAGAGAGAGCGAGCATGAGTGAGTGAGGGGAAGAAAGAGGGAGAGAGTGAGAATCTCAAATCAGGGCTTCAGCTCGCCTGACATGGGGCTCAAACTAATGAACCGTGAGACCATGACCTGAACCAAAGTTGGATGCTTAGCCAACTGAGTCACCCAGTTGTCCCAGGTGCCCCAGTTGATTCTATATTTATGATACAAAGAATTGTCATAGGGTGAAGTTTGTCGGCACAAACAATTTTGGAGAAGGTAAATTGGAAGGTAGATTGATGAGAGGCCATTGTTGAGAAGGATGTGTGTGATTCTAGAAGCACAGTCAGGAGGCTGGGAAAACAATGTAGGCACTAGAAAGAGGAACAATGGGAGGCTAGAGGGAGATACGCATTTTAGAAGACTATGTTGGAAATCAGAAAACGTTTTAAGGTATTCAAAAGAAAAAAAAAGAAATTGGCTTGAATTGAAATCTGAAAATAAGGCTAGTTGATTCAATACTTTAAATTCTGCGTTGTAGTTTTTAAATAAATTTTTCTTTACACGATTGGCTGCTCGTGAGGAATAAGGTGCCCGGGGTTGATAGCAAGAAGACATGTAGAAGACCTTATGGTTAATTTTACAGTTTTATATTCAAAATAGACTGAGCAGGGGCTTTCTGTGAAATGATTAAGGCATGTATTGTTTTGTGTCCACTGTAATGGAAGCAGGGACTCTGTCTCCTATTGTGTAGCCATTGAATTAGAATTGTGTCATGGCATCTAGAGCACAGACACTCAACTGCTCAGAAGTCAACCCGATGGATTGGAAAAATGTGAATCAAAATACATCAGGAAAAAAATCATAAGATCATATCAATTTATAGTGAGGCTAAAGATGACAGACTAAGAATGAAAATGAAAAATCACTTTATTTAATTTTCCTTTTCTATAAAAGAAAACCATACCCTTAGGAACAGAGGGGGAAAGAATCCTACCCAGTATTGAAACCAACCCTAGAGTGCCACCTCTGAACTCATACTCCAGGGGAAGTAGATCTTCCTGAATCAATGACCAGTGACCAGTGTGCCAACTCTAAAGCTCCAAGAAGGCTGATTGCTGTTCAAACCCAAAACAGACATTGAATATAAATGACATATATTGAAATACATAAAGAATATGTAAGTATAAATTGAATCCTTCCATTTATTAAATGCTGGTTATATGCAGGCAATCTATTGACTGACTTACTTTAATCATAGTAGTAAAAAATATGGACTTTCAGGTTAAATTGCCTACGTTAAAATTATAACTTTTTGGGGCATCTGGGTGGCTCAGTCAGTGAAGAATTCGACTCTTGATTTAAGTTCAGGTCATGATCTCACGGTGGTGAGCTCGAGCCCTGCATTGGGCTTTGTGCTGAGTATGGAACCTGCTTAAGATTCTCTCTCTCTCTCTCTCTCTCTCTCTTTTTCTCTCCCTCTGCCCCTACCCACTAGCATGAGAGTGTTCTCTGCCCCTCTCAAATAAATAAATAAGATTCTAACGTTGTCATTATTAACTTTGTTACCTTTAGCCAGGTGTCCTTTCTCTTAGTTTCCTCATCTTCACAATCCAAATAATAATATTTGCTTCATACCTCAAAGGGTTATTGTGAAAACTGATTGGAATAATTCAAGCAAAATACTTAGAATAGTGATGAACATATAATAAGCACTCACTCAGCAATGCACTCTAATCCTCACAACGCTACAAAAATTTAAAAAATTGAAGCTCAAAAATTTTAAGAATTCTGTGCAAGTTCCTGTATCTGGTTAGTAGCAGGGCTGGGATTTTAACCCAGTATGCCTGACTGGTCTGTCTTCACAGTGCTTCGTTACTTAATATTCACAACTAGGACCTTGGCCTTACCCTTCAATTGGCCTACCAGGTGTTGGTACACAGAAATGGGTCAGCCTCACAGTGCTCCATTTCCCTCCTGCACAAAGACTGTCAACATCTCTTACTCTCCTCTGACCTCTGCAGAATTCAGCAAGCCTAATCTACAGATCCAAGAACTTAACTCATTAAAAAAAAAAAAAAAAAAAGAGAGAGAGAGAGAGAGATTGAGAGAGTTCAAATTTCTTCAGAAAAACCAGAATGACTCTTCAGTTTGTTTGTTTGCTTAGGATCATGTAACCTTCCAAGGAAAACGTTTAAGATTTTGGAGAGAAGTTGATTTTTGGTGTTAAAAAAAAAATGACATGATAACTGGACACAGTTGGCTCCAGAGAGGGCAACAGCATATAAAATCATGAGACACTTCAACCATCCTGTTAAAGTTAGAAAAATCCATTACCAAGTTGTAGAAGGAAAACAACTTGCGGAAATATCATCGAGGGCCGACCGTTTCCAATCACTGGTACTCCATTCATTATATGCTTGAGTGGTTCCAGGAACAACAGAGGACCGTGCACTGTTACAATGCCAAGGACAAGAAAGGCAACTCAGCCTGTCGGGCTGACTTCCCCTCACAGCAATCCGAACATTTCAGGCTTCGCTTCCCTTGCCCAGATGAGTTAGTCACTAGGGAAATGAAGCCATGGCCAAGGACTCCTTTCTCAGAGAAGACTCACTGCTCTTTTATGAACCATCGCCTGCTTCCACATTGTTCAGGCCTAGCACACACAAGCTCTATTTGGAAGGGACAAGAATGACATGTCAATCTATCTTCATTCTATTTTCCCTTAGTTCTTTATTTTAAGTGCTTACATCAGGGGACCACTATTTTCAGGTAGAATCACTAATTCTTACATTATCCCTATGAAACTGTCACATTGTCTGGACGAGGAAGCGGATGCTCATGATATTAAGTTTAAAAGAGCATGTAGTTGCAAGTGATGGAAATGGGGCTTGGGGGCATCTGGGTGGCTCAGTCAGTTAAACGTTCGACTCTTGATTTCAGCTCATGATCTCACAGTTCCTGAGATGGAGCCTGGCGTCAGGCTCTGCCCTGGCATCACAGAGCCTACTTGGGATTCTCTTTCTGCCTCTCTCTTTGCCCTCACCCAGATGGTGCTCTCTAAATAAATAAATAAATAAATACATAAATAAATAATAAAAGAATGGTGCCGTACCTAGGTCTCTGAGTTCTAAAACCCACGACATTTCACACGACAGTTTAGCAGAGTTTGGAGGGATGAAAAATGCAGAATCCATAGTAGAGTGTAGAAAAAAAAAAGTCTAAGTTCCGTTTGAGCAAATACAAAAAAATTGATGCCTTTGAAAGAAGTAGAGAGCATCTGGATAAGACAGAAGAAAAAAAGTTTGTCTACTTAATATTTTATCATAAAAGAATGGGGGGGGTGGGGCCAGGGAAGATAGAATTTTAGCTTGCCTGGGGGTCCTGTATAATAGCTCTAAACAGACATATGGTCAATGGCCACAATGAACAAAATATGCAGCCATAATGAAGCAATATTTTAAAATTCCCATCTGAGATGCTGATTCATTTGTATGTAATTCAGACTTTAAGACTTGAGATGGTTATTCTTGCTGAGCTCAAGAACACACATTCCAACCTTTGTAAATTTAGTTAGTGATATGTGTAGGAGTTAAATCTTTCTAATATTTTGAAGTGAAGACACTGACATTAAGAGTATATTAAGTCTAGATATTAAAGCCACACATCCAGAAGTAAGAGAGCTAGTTGCTCAGTCTTGAGAAGGCATAATTTGATTCACATATTTGGAAATTGCTTAAATATGTTAGAGACTTTTGTAAAAAGAATTAGCAACTGAGGTGTATCCCACAGGGATGCCTTGCAAGTTCTCCCTCTACAGTATAGCCCAGAGCTTTTATTAGATGTCTATGCTCTTATAACTGGTTCTGGATTGAACTATGGTTAATTTGTCCCTTAGCCTATTTGTTCTCTAAAAAGTTTGTAACCTAGAATAATAAAATTGGCTTTACTGACTCACTTTCTATTTTCCACTCTCTTTAGGGTTTTGTCCTAACATCTCCAGTTCAAAAAAAGAATAAATTTATGCAGGGCTTGAGTTAGGGAACGGCTGGTATTGAAAATGTTTCTCTTCTTTAAGCCCTCTCCCTTCCTTATCCAAACAGAGAAAAGACAGATCTGTTTTTTCCTACTCAAAAGGAGCGGAATGAAATCCAAGTCCTCCAAAAAAGAGACGGAATGCTGTTCTACCTCACTACTCACTCCTACTTCAAACTTTAACTGTTGGACTCACATCATTTTTTGAATGTTAAGCCATTTTTCAAAGGCATTAGATTCCCAAGAGGTAGGTACAGATTCGTTCCAGTTTAAGCAAAATTTAAACACACAAATTTTAAAAAACAAAGTGAAACAAACAAGCTGGCCACCACTTTTCTCTTCCTTTTTAGACCACTAAGTTACGAACACTGAAGACAACCCAGGGTGTTCGCGCCATCACAAACTGCGCTCTTTTGACCCTCCTATCTTCCCAAAGAAGTTTGGGAAGACCTGAGCTGTTGAGAAGTTGCCAGTTAAGAAGTCAGTTTGGAAGCCACTTTAAACCAAAGTTGCGTAATCAGAACTGTTGGTCTTAAGTATGTGTTTGAGCAATGTATTAAATGGCATTAACATGGACAGTAAAAACTTTGCATTATTTTCTTCCCTGGGGGCATATAATGCAAAACTTCACTGACTGCAGCCAGTTTGGTAAATGGGGCAGAAAATGCCTGTAGAACTGATGTAATGTTATGAAGAAAGTGGAGCATAAGATGGCATATAAACTCCTAATAGTATTGTTTCCTAGATTTTCCTTGTGCAGCAAAGTGAATATTCTCGCTGCTTTTAAGGGAACAGCCCGATCACAATTAAGGCACCAGTGTGTATGTTTCCTGGCACACACATGACTATGGGGCACAGATTAGAATTCATTTCATCAAGCTTTAATTTCATGTTCAGCCCCTTAAAAGTTCCATATCTTTTAAATATGCTGCCAGCAACCTGTTATCTGGTATAATGAAAAGCAGTGTAACCACTCACCAAATAAAATCCCACATAAAATCTAAACCTCAGCTTCACTTTTCAGGCCCCGGTTTCATTGCTTCTTCCACCCTCCCTTTCTCTCTGCCAGAGCCTCTAATGAGCAGCAGCAACTCTGGCCAAACCCCGCCCAGTGTGAGCAGGTGGGTTTGATGGGATGTGAAATGTAGTTTGCCTCTAACAAGACTACCATTCGTGGGCAAGACCACATGGAGATCAGGCAGAGAGTGAGAAAAATCTAAGCAGATGTTTACAAATAAGAAAAAAAATAAATCATACCGTTTGATTATTCATCTGAATAATACTCATGATGTGTCAAAGCCCATTTAAAGAAATACGTCTGGAAAGATGTCCTTTGTACTTGTTAAATGTTAAGTAAGTGGGTTTCTTGAGTCAGAAATACATTTCTTTTCATCTTCACAAATCTCAGAAAAGCAGAAACTGTTTGGATGATAGAATCGTTTGTTCATTCTTACAGTCATTCATTTGCTTTTAAAAAAGAGGAAAAAAGACAACAACTAACAAGTTCCAAAATAATTATTTTTACTTTTATTTGTTAGACAAATCCGTGACTATAACTGTGGGGTTTGTGAAACAAAAGCAAGATTATTTTATTGTCACTCTGATTTGATTATCTAGTAATTTTCTAACAGAAAGACCTTATATTTTCATAACTAATACTGTTTGGCTTAAATTATGCTCTATATATGTTATGAGAAGAAAGAAATATGCTAAAGAAACTCAAGGCTGAATGTGAGAATCAAAACAGATGACGTGATACGGAAAGCATTTTGAAAGTGGTGAACATTTCACAGACTTACAAGCTTACTATTATCTTTAGACGTAAGATGGCGTAGAGGAGAAAGTAGACAGAGTGGGAAGTCAAGTACAAACTTTGCGACTAGCCAGCATGTGGGGCTGTGCAGGTCCTTCACCCTCCTAAAGACTTAGTTTCTGTTTACTTAAAAATTCCCTGTAATAACTGCCCTATCCATCCACCACCCAAGCTTACTGTGAGAGTCAAATGTATCTAAAAGCACTCCTTTGAACTACAAAGCACAATAAGTGATTCTGAAATTTGTGAAATGTGTTCTTGATTACGGTCGCCATTTGGGAGAACTACAACACAATTTCAGAAATCAGGAAATTTCAAGATCCCGTTCATTACCCATTCAGGAATTCAAGTGCTTCAGTAAATGTTCGTTTGTAAATGTGATTAGTATTAATAAAAGACCCTATACAATTAAAGCCTTTGGACCTAGAAGTATAAACACAAATATAATTCATGGATTTCTTAATTGACTTGCTATGTTGATAACAGCTGTATTTTTTAAATTTACAGTTTTCTTTTTTTTTTTTTAATTTTTTTTAACGTTTACTTATTTTTGAGAGAGAGAGACAGAGACAGAGGGCAAGCTGGGGTGGGGGGGGGAAGAGAGAGAGGGAAACACAGAATCCAAAGCAGTCTCCAGACTCTAAGCTGTCAGAACAGAGCCCCACGCGGGACTCCAACCCACGAACCGGGAGATCATGACCTGAGCCAAAGTCGGACGCTTAACCGACAGCCACCCAGGCGCCCTACAGTTTTCTTTTTTCATACAAGTAAAAGAATGTGTGTCATGTATGTATTGTAAAGTGATACAGAATGTAATAACAAATATATAATTAAGCACAAGAATATTCCCAACAACGATGGGCCTAAGAACTAGGATAGAAGTAAAAATGTATATATTAAATAGAGTCCTGGTAGGAAAAAGGTGAGATACTTAAGGGTTTAGCTGAAAATAATACTGCAGCAGCAATGACTAAGACTTTCCATATCTTCTTTCTCTGAACAACACGGGTTTAAACTGTGTGGGCCCACTTTTATGTGGATCTTTTACAGTAAAGTGCTTTAAATGTACTTTCTCTCCCTTATGAACCCTTAATAACATTTTCTTTTTTCTAGACTAATTTACTGTTAGAATACAGTATATAATACATATAACCTACGAAATATGTTTTAATTGACTATTCATGCTATCAATAAGGCTTCCGATCAATGGTGGGCTATTAGTTAAGAATCAAAAGTTATATGCAGATTTTCAGCTGGGTCAGCACCCCTAACCCCCACATTGTTCAAAGGTCAACTATCTTGTGTCGTTGAATTCTTAGTTTCTGCCAATTGAGTGGGTAAAACAGTGGCTATCACATTGCATCTTAATTTTCATTTCCTTTATTACTAGTGAGATTGAATTGCTTTTCATAATTTTGCTTACCAAAAATCTTTCCTCTTTCATGAAACTTCTGTTCATATCTTTTGCCCAGTTTTCCATAGAGTAGTAGTGTTAGTGACTTATGAGGTTTCTTTTTAATATCTGAGACAATAATCTTTTGTTGGCTATATGTATTGCAAATATCTTCTCAGAGCTTGCGACTTGTGTTTTCATTTTATTTTGAGGCACAGTTGTTAACAGAATCATATTCATCAATCTTTTTTTTTTGTGGTTGATGCTTTTACGCATTATTTAAGAAAGTCTTCTTTACCCTAATTTCAGAGTGATATTTCCTATATTTTTTGAAAAAAAAATTAGTTTTATATTACATATATAAATATTTAAATCATTAGCTTTAATATGAAGAAAGGAGGGTCCTACTTTAATTTTTTAATATAAATTGACGTTTTAAAGTTACATTTATCAAATAGTCTATCATCTTCCCAGTGATCTGCCGTGACACCCCTATATTTATCTAGGGTTCTTCTATGCCTGAACTTGTATTCTGTCCTATGGGTCATTCTGTGTATCCATCGTGCCAACACCATGCTTTCTTATTTATTAAGGCTTTATCTTAATACATTATATCTGGTAGGACAATTCATTCCTCTCTACTCTTCTTCCTCATGAATATCTTAGCTAATGTTGGCTCTTTTCTCTTCTATGTAAATATTAGAATCTGATTTAAAAATCCTACAGAAAACTCGATTAGAATTTTAATCAGACTAGCGTTAAAGCTACATATCAGTTCGGGGACATTTGATATCTTTATGAAACTGAATATATCTTCATAACACTGAATATATCTTCATAGAAAATATCTCTCCATTAATTTAGATCTTGGTAAAATTATTTGAATGAAGTTTTAAAATATATTACAAAAGGTCTTACACATCTGTTGTTTGATTTCCTTTAAGAGACCTAGTTTTATTGCTATTACAAATGACATGTAAAAATATTTTCTGATCTTCGTTCCTACTCTATAAAAGTACAACTGATTACCGCATATTAATTTAACATTCTGTTAACTTGCTATATATACTCATGTTATAGTCAACAATTCATATTAGATTCTTCTGGTGTTGTTTCTTCCTTTTTGGTGTTTTTAATTTCTTTTTATTTTCTTGGATCAGCTAGGATAGTCGAGGCTTGCCTATAACCTAATATAAATGTAATCATTTTTGTAAATACTATAATTATGCTTAAGAAGAATGTATATGTTATAATTTAGAATGTAGATATATATCTATATGTCTCTACTTACATTAAGTTTATCAAAATTTTCCTATATCTCTATTTTGTGTGCTTTGGCCTATCAATAATTAAAAGCATGTTGAATTTACCATTATGAAAGTGGATTTATCAGTTTTACTTGTAGGACTATTCACTTTTTATACGTACATGTTTTAAGGGCATTTTATTGGGTTTATGCAAATGATGTCTTCCATGTGAATTAAACTTTAGTCATTATGTAATAATCCTCTCTATACCTAAAATAGCTTTAAAAATCCTTCAAATATCTACTTTAAAAACTCATTTTAATCATTTTTAAGGGTATTGTTCAGTGGCATTAGTACTCTCACAATGTTGTGCTACCATCATAACTATCCATTTCCAGAATTTTTTTCTTACCCTAAACAATACCCCCTAAATAATAACTCCCCATTCCCTCATAAGCCTAGGCCCTGGTAACTTCTATTCCACTTTCTTTTTTTCTAAGAACTTGCCGATTCCTCATGTAAGTGGAATCATACGATATTTATCCCTTTTTGTCGGGCTTATTGCCGTTAGTATGATTGAAAAGTTTCATCCATGTTGTAGCCTATAGCCTAATACAGCTTTTTGTCTCAAATTCTATTTTTCCTGATATTACATCACTTGCCAGCATTCTTTTAGGTAGTATTTGCCTAGTATATCATTTGAAATCTTTTGCTAGCAGCCTTTTTTGATCTTTATGCATTAAGCATGTCTCTTATAAATTACATATAGCTTTATTTCCTCAACTCAATTAGAACTATTTAACCTTTAATTGACAAATTAAAATTATAATTATTGACATATTTTAGTTGACATATATTTTTATTTTTATATTCAAATTTCTATCCTTTTTTCTCCTTTCTTGTCTTTTATAACATTGATTGAAGTCGAAATTTCTATTTTTTTTCTGACTTTCTTTGGACTTTGCAATTTTTTTTTTTACCTATTTAATTTAATAAAATCTAAAGCTAAATAACGTGTTAATTCCCACTCTTCAACAAGAAATGTTTTCAAGAATGTGTCTTAACCATGGTCTAGTTAGTCTGTAGTCTATATTATTTCTTTAGAGACATTTATCCAGGTCTCTAATATAAACCAATAACACATGCTATATAATTTATTTTGAAGAATAAATGAGGAGTATTATGGACTGAATGTTTGTGTTCCTCCCAAATTCATATGTTGAAATCCTAACCCCCAATGTGATGGTGTTAAGAAGTGGGGTCTTTGGGAAGTGATTAGGTCATGCAGGTGCAGCCTTCATGAAGGGGATTAGTGCTCTTTAAAGGACACAAGAGAGACCTTTTGCCTTCCTCTGCACTGTGAGGATGCAGAGGGAAGATGGCCATCTCTGAACCATGAAGTGAGCTCTCATCTGGTACTAGGCACCCTGATCTTGGACTTACCAGTCTCTACAGTTGCAAGAAATAAATGTTTATTGTTTCAGCCACCCAGTTTATGGTAGTTTGTTATGGCAGCTTGGACAGACTAAGCCAAGAAGTGAAAACATTGTGTTTTCTTGAACTAGAAACCTTGGCATATGATAGCATGGAGTTGGAGATTTAAAAATATGGGTTTAAATCCTGGCTCTACACTTGTTATTTAACTTTGAACAAGCTCCTTACAGTCTCTAAGCCTAAGTTATTTCTGTTAAATACGATGGGAGTAGTAACATCTACAATATGGTGTTCATTTATTTGTTAATTTAATGCTTGATAAATATTTGTTTGAGCTACTAAATGACTGATTCTGTAGCAAATGTTGAGTGTGTGCTGGTGGCAAACAGAATGTACTTATTTCCTGACCTTATAAAATGTACAGTCTGGGAAATACCGAATTAGAAGATCATACAGATAACTGAGACAAATTCTCAGAAGAAATTGATGTGCAGTAAGAGGCTATTTAATGGTATTGTGCGTAAAATGTTTGGAATTTAATAAGCACTTAATAAATGATGACAGTAATTTTATGAGCAATAATTTTCCATTATCTTTGCAGTGACTAATTTAAAATAAATAATAAGTCATGTCATATGATATTTGTCTTCCTCTGACTGACTTATTTCGCTTAGCATAATACACTCTAGTTCCATCCATGTTGCTGCAAATGGCAGCATTCCATTCTTTTTGATCGCCAAGTAATATTCCACTGTGTATATATACTACATCTTCTTTATCCATTCATCAGTTGATGGACATTTAGGTTCTTGCCATAATTTGGCTATTTTTGATAGTGCTTCTATGAACATTGGGGTGCATTTTCCCCTTTAAAACAGCACTCCTGTATCCTTTGTATAAATACCTAGTAGTGCCATTGCAGGGTTGTAGGGTAGTTCTATTTTTAACTTTTTGAGGAACCTCCATACTGTTTTCCAGAGTGGCTGCACCAGTTTGCATTCCCACCAGCAGTGCAGAAGGGTTCCTCTTTCTCCACATCCTTGCCAATATCTGTTCTTGCCTGATAGGTATGTAGCCATTCTGACAGGTGTGAGGTGATATCTCATTGTGATTTTGATTTGCATTTCCTTGATGATAAGTGATGTTGAGAATGTTTTCATGTGTCTGTTAGCCATCTGGATGTCTTCTTTGGAAAAGTTTCTATTCATTTGTTTTGCTCATTTCTTCACTGGCTTATTTGTTTTTTGGGTATTGATTTTGAGAAGTTCTTTATAGATATTGGATACTAACCCTTTGTCTGATATGTCATTTGCAAATGTCTTCTATTCCATTGGTTCCCTTTTAGTTTTGCTGATTGTTTCCTTTGCTGTGCAGAAGCTTTTTATCTTGATGAGGTCCCAATAGTTCATTTTTGCTTTTGTTTCCCTTACCTCCAAAGACATGTGAAGTAAGAAGTTGCTGTGGCCAAAGTCAAAGACGTTGTCTGTTTTTTCCTCTAGGATTCTGATGGCTTCTTGTTTTATGTTTAGGTCTTCACTCATATGTGGAATTTAAGCTACAAAACAGCTGAACAAAAAGAAAGGGAAGCAAAAAGAATGTAAAAACAGAGAGGGAGACAAAGCATAAGAATACAGAGAACAAATTGAGGATTGCTGGAGGGGTGTTGGGTGGGGGGATGGGCTAGATGGGGAAGGGGTATTAAGGAGAACACTTGTTGGGATGAGCACTGGGTGTTATATGTAAATAATGAATCACTAAATTCTATTCCTGAAAACATCATTATTTTACATGTTAACTAATTTGGATTTAAATTAAAAAAATAATAAGGAAAGAAAGAAGAAATAAAATAGAACATTATAGAATCTGTAGTTCATCTACTGTTAAACCTACAATTGTTTTAGGATATCTTTACTTGAAATAAAGAAATGTCTTGAGAGGTTCCGGAAGATGGCGGCGTAGGAGGACGCAGGGCTCACAACGCGTCCTGCCGATCACTTAGATTCCACCTACACCTGCCTAAAGAACCCAGAAAACCGCCAGAGGATTAGCAGAAGGGAGTCTCCGGAGTCAAGCGCAGACTAGAGGCCCACGGAAGAGGGTAGGAAGGGCGGCGAGGCGGTGCGCGCTCCACGGACTGGCGGGAGGGAGCCGGGGCGGAGGGGCGGCTCGCCGGCCAAGCAGAGCCCCCGAGTCTGGCTGGCAAAAGCGGAGGGGCCGGACAGACTGTGTTCCGACAGCAAGCGCGACTTAGCGTCTGGGAGGTCAGAAGTTAACAGCTCTGCTCGGAAAGCGGGAAGGCTGGAGGACAAAGGGAGGGAGAGCTGCTGAGCCCCCGGACGGCAGAGCTCAGCTTGGCGGGGAACAAAGGCGCCAGCGCCATCTCCCCCGCCCATCCCCCAGCCAAAATCCCAAAGGGAACCAGTTCCTGCCGGGGAACTTGCTCGCTCCGCGCAAACACCCAACTCTGTGCTTCTGCGGAGCCAAACCTCCGGCAGCGGATCTGACTCCCTCCCGCTGCCACAGGGCTCCTCCTGGAGTGGATCACCTAAGGAGAAGCGAGCTAAGCCTGCCCCTCCACCCCCCGTGCACCTTGCCTACCCACCCCAGCTAATACGCCAGATCCCCAGCAACACAAGCCTGGCAGTGTGCAAGTAGCCCAGACGGGACACGCCACCCCACAGTGAATCCCGCCCCTAGGAGAGGGGAAGAGAAGGCACACACCAGTCTGACTGTGGCCCCAGCAGTGGGCTGGGGGCAGACATCGGGTCGTACTGCGGCCCCGCCCACTAACTCCAGTTATACACCACAGCACAGGGGAAGTGCACTGCAGGTCCTCACCACGCAAGGGACTCTCCAAAATGACCAAACGGAAGAATTCCCCTCAGAAGAATCTCCAGGAAATAACAACAGCTAATGAACTGATCAAAAAGGATTTAAATAATATAACAGAAAGTGAATTTAGAATAATAGTCATAAAATTAATCGCTGGGCTTGAAAACAGTATACAGGACAGCAGAGAATCTCTTGCCACAAAGATCGAGGGACTAAGGAACAGTCACGAGGAGTTGAAAAACGCTTTAAACGAAATGCAAAACAAAATGGAATCCACGATGGCTCGGCTTGAAGAGGCAGAGGAGAGAATAGGTGAACTAGAAGATAAAGTTATGGAGAAAGAGGAAGCTGAAAGAAAGAGAGATAAAAAAATCCAGGAGTATGAGGGGAAAATTAGAGAACTAAGTGATACACTAAAAAAAAATAATATACGCATAATTGGTATCCCAGAGGAGGAAGAGAGAGGGAAAGGTGCTGAAGGGGTACTTGAACAAATTATAGCTGAGAACTTCCCTGAACTGGGGAAGGAAAAAGGCATTGAAATCCAAGAGGCACAGAGAACTCCCTTCAGACGTAACTTGAATCGATCTTCTGCACGACATATCATAGTGAAACTGGCAAAATACAAGGATAAAGAGAAAATTCTGAAAGCAGCAAGGGATAAACGTGCCCTCACCTATAAAGGGAGACCTATAAGACTCGTGACTGATCTCTCCTTTGAAACTTGGCAGGCCAGAAAGGCTTGGCACGATATCTACAGTGTGCTAAACAGAAAAAATATGCAGCCGAGAATCCTTTATCCAGCAAGTCTGTCATTTAGAATAGAAGGAGAGATAAAGGTCTTCCCAAACAAACAAAAACTGAAGGAATTTGTCACCACGAAACCAGCCCTACAAGAGATCCTAAGGGGGATCCTGTGAGACAAAGTACCAGAGACATCACTACAAGCATAAAACATACAGACATCACAATGACTCTAAACCCATATCTTTCTATAATAACACTGAATGCGCCAACTAAAAGACATAGGGTATCAGAATGGATAAAAAAACAAGACCCATCTATTTGCTGTCTCCAAGAGACTCATTTTAGATCTGAGGACACCTTTAGATTGAGAGTGAGGGGATGGAGAACTATTTATCATGCTCCTGGAAGCCAAAAGAAAGCTGGAGTAGCCATACTTATATCAGACAAACTAGACTTTAAATTAAAGGCTGTAACAAGAGATGAAGAAGGGCATTATATAATAATCACAGGGTCTATCCACCAGGAAGAGCTAACTACTATAAATGTCTATGCGCCAAATACCCGAGCCCCCAGATATATAAAACAATTACTCATAAACATAAGCAACCTTATTGATAAGAATGTGGTCATTGCAGGGGACTTTAACACCCCACTTACAGAAATGGATAGATCATCTAGACACACGGTCAATAAAGAAACAAGGGCCCTGAATGATACATTGGATCAGATGGACTTGACAGATATATTTAGAACTCTGCATCCCAAAGCAACAGAATATACTTTCTTCTCAAGTGCACATGGAACATTCTCCAAGATAGATCATATACTGGGTCACAAAACAGCCCTTCATAAGTTTACAAGAATTGAAATTATACCATGCATACTTTCAGACCACAATGCTATGAAGCTTGAAATCAACCACAGGAAAAAGTCTGGAAAACCTCCAAAAGCATGGAGGTTAAAGAACACCCTACTAACGAATGAGTGGGTCAACCAGGCAATTAGAGAAGAAATTAAAATATACATGGAAACAAACGAAAATGAAAATACAACAATCCAAACGCTTTGGGATGCAGCGAAGGCAGTCCTGAGAGGAAAATACATTGCAATCCAGGCCTATCTCAAGAAACAAGAAAAATCCCAAATACAAAATCTAACAGCACACCTAAAGGAAATAGAAGCAGAACAGCAAAGGCAGCCTAAACCCAGCAGAAGAAGAGAAATAATAAAGATCAGAGCAGAAATAAACAATATAGAATCTAAAAAAACTGTAGAGCAGATCAACGAAACCAAGAGTTGGTTTTTTGAAAAAATAAACAAAATTGACAAACCTCTAGCCAGGCTTCTCCAAAAGAAAAGGGAGATGACCCAAATAGATAAAATCATGAATGAAAATGGAATGATTACAACCAATCCCTCAGAGATACAAACAATTATCAGGGAATACTATGAAAAATTATATGCCAGCAAATTGGACAACCTGGAAGAAATGGACAAATTTCTAAACACCCACACTCTTCCAAAACTCAATCAGGAGGAAATAGAAAGCTTGAACAGACCCATAACCAGCGAAGAAATTGAATCGGTTATCAAAAATCTCCCAACAAATAAGAGTCCAGGACCAGATGGCTTCCCAGGGGAGTTCTACCAGACATTTAAAGCAGAGATAATACCTATCCTTCTCAAGCTATTCCAAGAAATAGAAAGGGAAGGAAAACTTCCAGACTCATTCTATGAAGCCAGTATTACTTTGATTCCTAAACCAGACAGAGACCCAGTAAAAAAAGAGAACTACAGGCCAATATCCCTGATGAATATGGATGCAAAAATTCTTAATAAGATACTAGCAAATCGAATTCAACAGCATATAAAAAGAATTATTCACCATGATCAAGTGGGATTCATTCCTGGGATGCAGGGCTGGTTCAACATTCGCAAATCGATCAACGTGATACATCACATTAACAAAAAAAAAGAGAAGAACCATATGATCCTGTCAATCGATGCAGAAAAGGCCTTTGACAAAATCCAGCACCCTTTCTTAATAAAAACCCTTGAGAAAGTCGGGATAGAAGGAACATACTTAAAGATCATAAAGGCCATTTATGAAAAGCCCACAGCTAACATCATCCTCAACGGGGAAAAACTGAGAGCTTTTTCCCTGAGATCAGGAACACGACAGGGATGCCCACTCTCACCGCTGTTGTTTAATATAGTGCTGGAAGTTCTAGCATCAGCAATCAGACAACAAAAGGAAATCAAAGGCATCAAAATTGGCAAAGACGAAGTCAAGCTTTCGCTTTTTGCAGATGACATGATATTATACATGGAAAATCCGATAGACTCCACCAAAAGTCTGCTAGAACTGATACATGAATTCAGCAAAGTTGCAGGATACAAAATCAATGTGCAGAAATCAGTTGCATTCTTATACACTAACAATGAAGCAACAGAAAGACAAATGAAGAAACTGATCCCATTCACAATTGCACCAAGAAGCATAAAATACCTAGGAATAAATCTAACCAAAGACGTAAAAGATCTGTATGCTGAAAACTATAGAAAGCTTATGCAGGTAATTGAAGAAGATATAAAGAAATGGAAAGACATTCCCTGCTCATGGATTGGAAGAATAAATATTGTCAAAATGTCAATACTACCCAAAGCTATCTACACATTCAATGCAATCCCAATCAAAATTGCACCAGCATTCTTCTCGAAACTAGAACAAGCAATCCTAAAATTCATATGGAACCACAAAAGGCCCCGAATAGCCAAAGTAATTTTGAAGAAGAAGACCAAAGCAGGAGGCATCACAATCCCAGACTTTAGCCTCTACTACAAAGCTGTCATCATCAAGTCAGCATGGTATTGGCATAAAAACAGACACATAGACCAATGGAATAGAATAGAAACCCCAGAACTAGACCCACAAACGTATGGCCAACTCATCTTTGACAAAGCAGGAAAGAACATCCAATGGAAAAAAGACAGTCTCTTTAACAAATGGTGCTGGGAGAACTGGACAGCAACATGCAGAAGGTTGAAACTAGACCACTCTCTCACACCATTCACAAAAATAAACTCAAAATGGATAAAGGACCTGAATGTGAGACAGGAAACCATCAAAACC